>NW_004524641.1:4809916-4810656 GCF_000260255.1 Octodon degus | reverse complement strand
ATCCTCTTCTACTATTTGCTATGAAGCTGCCCAGCCAGAGATTGCATTTCTTTGCTTTTTATAGCCAGGGAAGGCCATGTGACTGCTTCTCCATTGCAATACGAGCCCAAGAAATATATCATGTCAAAGCAAGCCAGATGGGAAGCAGAGAGACCTTATTTGCCCTCATTTCTCCAACCTCTGGTTACATAACTCCCTCCTTCATCCTGGTTGTCAGAATAGAGAGCCACAGATGGAATCAGTAAGCAGAGGAATGCTCCTCCACTGCATTAGCCCACTGAAGGACTGAGACATTAATTTACATTTGTTAAGCCACGGAAATTCTAGGTTTTCTTTTTGTACCATTAGCATTACCCTAGCTACACACTGATAGTCAAAGAATGATTCAAATGTCAGAAGATCATTGACAGTTGTGAGCATTTTTTTTCTCCTTTTAGAAACTTTTGGTTAACCTTCTTTGACATTCAAAGTTCCATTCATTTAATCTTGTGCCAATTATTGAAAGTTAGCACAGAAATTCTATTTTAGAATTCTATTTTAGAAGAAGTCATAATTTCACTTGGGTGAGAAAAATAGAAAAGTTAAAGAATCATGGAAAGCAAGATATAATGAAAATCCAATGGGCAGAAAAGATTATTCTTAGATGAAGCCAATGAAGAACTTGTTCTGCTGGGGGAAAAAAGAACCTGAACAATACTGGGAATTTATTGACAACTCGTGCTGGAGAGGATTGAGAAAGA
>NW_004524641.1:4795627-4809816 GCF_000260255.1 Octodon degus | reverse complement strand
TCTCCACACACTCACTGGACCTGGGCTAGGACTGGGTCTGGGGGTTCCCGGAAGTCGGCAGAAATTCCTCCCACTAATGTTTCTTTAAAGATTTTATCCTTATTGTAACTTTGGTACACACATGTGATATATGTGTATTTTATATGGTGATAGCACATGGTATTATCTATGGTTATTTATTATGAATAAGACTTGGGTAAACTGCATTAGTATTTCAATAAACTTTCTGATGTTTTCATCATGATATATTTCACATGGGCACATCATTACTGATAGATAGAAAATTAAAAAAAAATATTTCTAGCTTGTATCCCAGAACAAATCATTATAAATAATTTTATTTTTTTCTCTTTGTTTTCATTTATTTAACACAGTTCTCAAAACATTTGAGTGAAATTGGGCCTTCTTTGATAAACAAAGGACCTGAAAATAATATTTAAAAAATGAATAGGCAATCTTCGGTTCATCCATGACACACATGTAGCGTTCCCTTCTCTTATCCTGTACTTTGAAGCACCCAGTTTTTTTAATAGTCCAAAAACTAGAAGAACAAGAATACATTTGTCGTGGAATGTATTGTCATTTGCTGATAACTAGTTGAAATACCATTATTCCCTTTTAACAACTTCAAGAAATAGCCTTAAGGCATACACAATGTGTAACTCTTTTCTTATTTCCTGCTAAACATAATACAGATTACATAAAGGCTAACAAATCCACATTTATATAAGCATTAAGTATTTGCTGCATTGAGAAACTTAAGTTTTAATACTAATAGTACAGAGTTGCAGAGCATATTTTTAACACTTAGTTGCAGGTATATTAAATATGGTTTGTTTCATGGACTGAAGAAAAAACATGTATTTTTGCCTTTAAATTTACTGATAACAAATCTGAATCGCTTTGCTAAGCATCAGTGTTAGAAAGAAAAATAAAAATCAACTTTATTGTTGCTCTTTGCCATTTGGTAGCATTTTTACACACAGGCTTCAATCTTCAGATTACCCTGGATTCAGTAGAAAAGCCTTTTAAATGAAGTTTTTGTACAATAGAAACTTCTCATCAGTCAAAATTTAAGACTGTAAAGAAATACATGCAAAACATACTTCTCTGAAAACACTTAACTTTGAACAAAGCACCGAACTACACAAATGCAGAATGAAAACAGCATTTCAACTCCACTGACAGAGTCATCATAAAAGCTGTAAAAGTCACCTAACTTCACTAGGCACTGTTCACTTTTTAAACAGACAATAAAAATATTGTCCACAAACAACATCCCAGCTCGATGGCAGCTTTCAGAAAGTCTTCATCGTCATGCTTTAATAGCGACGAGGTGAGTAGGATCGAGATCTGGAGCGAGGTCTATATCCTCCACGACTGTAATAAGGAGAAGGCGACCGCCTTCTGTAAATCTGATCTCTATCTTGAGCAGCTCTCCATCCACCTCCTCCTCCACCATCTCCTCTGTATGACCTGCCGTAGTATCCCGATCATCTTAGCCACGGTCATATCCTTTGTCGTAGTAATCCCGATGGCGAGAACTGCTGTAGGTAGGTCTCCCCATGGAAATTCCTGGTGTTGGGGTATGTGGTCTTTTTGTTATAGAGAAATCCACTCTGATTCTACGCCCATCAAGTTCCATTCCGTTGGCACGTTCTTTAGCTTCCTTGGCATCGTCTGCATTTTCAAAATACACAAAGGCAAATCCCCTCGAAAGCCTAGACTGCTGGTCATACACAATAGACACATCGGCAATTGGGCCATATTTCGAGAATACTTGTCTTAAATCTCTTTCTGTGGTGTACAAGCTCAACCCAAACACTCCAAGACAACAGTTTGGGTCGGGATTCACCCGATTCCCAACATGACGCCTTTGAGTAGACATGGGGGAATGGCTGTGGCTGTGGCGTCTGCGATAATCTCGACAGTAAGACCTGTTACGGAATGTCTGTGAGAACGAAATCGAGACCGTGACCTTGTACAATGCCTTCGAGAACTTCTGGACTTAGACCTAGATTCAGATCTGGACCTGGATTTTGATCTGGAACGCCTAGAACCTTCCTTGGAGCGAGACCTTGCAGGGGTATGCCTTGCAGATTTCCCCGATCTGTGAGCACTTCTACTTCTGGAAGCAGAACGGGATTCCCGCTCGCCGCTATCGCTCATGACTCCGGGTTCGACGTCGCCCTCGCTGGGCTTCAATTGAAGCTGCCAAGCTTTCGCGTCTTCTTTGGAGGCTTTGCCGCAGCCTCTCAGGACACACCGGTAGCTGAGTCGCTCAGAGACGAAGCCTTCTGCCCCTATAGATAATTTTAAGAGGGTTGGTTAAATTTTATTGAATTTTAATAAAATTACAATAATATAATGTAATTAACATATGTATAATTGTGAAAGTATAGTATTTTTCTTTGTTCTTAATTTTCTTCTTTAAAAAACCCATAATTTTTAATGGCTGAGAAGATTCTGCTGTATGAAATGGAATTTATTTAAAATTAAAAAGAAGCTGGAAATCATCCATACTTCTCCTTCCTTGAGATGGCCGTGAAAGTACACGAGGCACATCTCACGTGGAATGCTAGCTAGGCACCTGGAGTTGGGAAGGACCTCCGACATCACCCATGAGTATGGGATGGCTCCGGAGGAATGAGTGGATTTAGTTATCTATTTTCTCAGTGGTGTACCCCTGAGAGCAACCAACTTCATTTTAGAACTAAAGGTAATTAACCTTAGCGATATCCATACGTCTTTTGTATTTTTGAGGACACATGCCTGATCTTTAGCAAATGTACATTTATCTGAGATAGAAATTTAATTCAAAACCTTTCCTTAAGCAGCGCGTGTTTGAGGAAATTTTACATAGAAGCAGTTACTAAAAAAATAGTAAAGGAGAGGCCATGGACTATTTCTCATTGAGCTTTTCCTTCAAATTTAGGGACATATGATTTCCTACTAAAATTTAAATATGGAAGTATTAGATAACTCTAGTAGTGTATTCTTTTATCCTAGTAGGGACTAAATGAAATTCTATTTTCACAAATAGGCTAATGATTCTATCTCACAAAACCAGTCATCACCATTTATACCCATGCACAGTTTGTTGAGAGGTAGAAAACTAATAGAAACAATTTCAGTGCAATCTTCAGAAGTGGGTTCATTCTAGCTACCTTAAGTGTGCTCAACCTAGATGGTCATAGGACCAAGGAGGATTGTATAAAAGAAAATCTTGACACTAGCTACATGACAATGATGTAACATTACCATTAATAGTACTAATTGAAATAATATTAAGTACCTTAATTATTTTAACAATAATAATACCTGTTGTTATTAGGTAATCATCTATGCAATGCTATTTCTCAACAGTTTTAAATGTTCTCACCTAGAACCAACTGGAGAGGTCTGAATTTGCATTTGTTTATTTGTCCGATTCTTCCTGAAGAAAACTGAGACAAAAACAAAGGGAAGATTTTTCATATATCTTTCTTCATGTTTTTTTTTGCAAAGTTTTAAGTTTTTGTAAAGAAGAAATATCACTTTCACAGTCTCAACTGGTTGCTTTCTGGACCATGGGACCTCATTAGTGAGGTATATGTACAATTTTAATTTGCTTCAAAAGTAGGAGAGTTTTGTTCAAGAGTATTATTTGAAAACATTGCTCTTTGGTTTTAACAGTTTAATACAAAGTTCACTCTTAACGATCATATTTTTTTTCTGCCATGAGATGAGTTGGTACATGAGACTTTGTGTTAAAATTTAGCTTTATTGTAGGCAGCTGGCAAGATTCCTTTCCACAGTCAGCCTCATACACTGATGACCAATTTCCATCAAAGAACTGTTTTATCAATGAATAAATGGGTGGGGGTGTTAGGTCTAATTCTCCCAATTGACTTCTCCTTGGGCAAGTTCTTCCTTTCCCCCAGTGTTCCCTAAGGCTTTAGAGATGGTCTGCCTTTGCTCTTCTTGCTGTGTTCCTTCCCCATTGTGCCACCGTCACTAGGAGATCAGTGATCTCCCAATGTAGGTTATTTAATAACCTGTAATTTTAAATGCTTAACTAGAGGCCAGAGCTTGCCCATATTCAACTCCATATTTCCCCAATTTAACATTTTGTCCTTAAATTTGTGGTTCTTGTGAATGGCACTGCCATCCCCTGTCACTGGAAGAGATGATCACTTGGAAGAGTTGATCACTGACTCCTCTCCTTTGCACCCTGTATACCCTACTGGTGACCACATGCAGCCTGTTGTGTTCCCCTTGTCTCTCCCATGTCTGTCCTTCCTTTTCTCTGGTACAGTCATTGGTCTTGACATTGACTGCATATTAGGTCATATGGGGATCTTAAAAAAGATGGGGGGCAGAACCAAAGAACTAAAACCCTTCCAGATCTTGGTGCCATACCAACTGAGTAGACTTCAGAAATTTTAAGATCTCTGTAGGGCAATACAATGCTTGATAATGCTTGAGTTAGAGTATTTGCAACACATGTCCTACGTGTTTTCCTCACCTCCTCCACCTAGTCCTTCCCCTGCATCTCAGCCTTATTACTGATGCTCCTATTCTAGTGCTCCGATAAGGGCAGTGCTATGCTCAGTTGCCTTCACCCTCTTTCCACCATTGCCTTCAGGATCAACTCCTAGTTCTTATCTAGTTGTGAATTCTTCCAGAAGTTGGCCCCAACTTTCCCGCCTTATTTCATGTTGGCTATCTAAACGCTACACCCTTGTGTCAGCACAAGCGCACCTTCCTTGGTCTGTGCTCATTCTGCAATCTTTGCATGACTGGATTTTCCTACTCTTTGTGTGTTACTCCAGGTGCATTCAGCTGCAGGTGACAGAAGGATGGAGTCCCTTGAATGGCCATTAGATAATGAGATGAAACCCCCTTCTCTACAAATATTCCAGTGCTTTCTCCTAGATACCAAGCTGGTAGCTACAATTCTAGGTAGCACATCCTTGAATGACCATGTGCAGGCCAGGAAAAGCAACTTTTCTATTCTTTTTCTTACATGAGTTGGGAAGGAAACTTCTTCCCAAAGATCACCTAGCTGATCTCCCTTCCAAACCAGTAGCCAGAGTTGCAGCAGGAGGCAGGAATCTGGAAAGGTAAATAGCTGGCACCAGAAGATGCTAGGCTACATCCCACAGCACCAGCCTCCCACAGTAGGGTTTCCCAGGCTTTGTCTCTGGAAATACAGCACTTTCCTCCCCATTCTATTCACATGCTGTCTCCAGGGAACACCTGCCCAGTCTTCCCTGGACAGAAGTCTTCTCTCTCTTTGCATTCTTGGGGCATCTTTATTTATATTTCCCATTATTCACTGCCTGCTTCTGATTTTGTTATGTTATTTGTGTACATGCATTATTTCCCATTTTGAATTGTAAGCTCCTTGAGGACAGGGAACAATGTCCCAATCATCTATGTATATCCTATATTCCTGAGTTGACCTAAAATTATTTCATCATAAGAATGATATTCTAACATTTTATCAGTCAGTGATTATGAGAGAAAACAGATTTAATGCAAGACATACAAATATGTAAGAAATTCCAAGATTGGCTTACAATGTCCACCCACAAAGCGAGGTGTGGAAGAGTGCAGAAGGGCTACCTGCACAGGAGAGCATGGGATCCAGGCAAAGGCCTGGAGTTCAGGGTAGTATCTCATGTGCTAGCATTTCAGGAGGCTGAAGTTTCTCCTGGAGATGATGCTCAAGGCAAAGTTGAAGACTTGAACTCCTCTGAAGGAAGAGCAGTCAGCCTTCCTTCTCCATTTCCATTTTATGTCTGTCAGGCAATAAGATGCCATAGAATGTGTCTTTAGTGAATGCCCTCAGCCACACCCAGGACTATGCTTATCCTGTTTTTCTGGGCATTTCTTAACTCAAGTTGCCATAATGTTAACTGTCACAGGCACTTGTTGCCCCTACACCCTTTGCTTGGCTGGTGCAGCTTTAAACTTGCTGTCAATATTCATTTTGCTGTTGTCTTTGTGAGGGCAAGTTTCTACCCAGTACCTCAGGGCAGTGGTCTCTTCTTTCTCTCACCTGCCAGTGCTCACCTGGCAGTGCTAGACCGAATTGATTCAGGTGGTAATAAACAAGTTGCCACTTTCTGGCCACCTTTAATATTTCTTGCAATGTATTTGGGGTTCTCTGATTAGAGGGAGCTGGTCAGGCTGGAATATATGCTATGGTACTAATGAGAAAAGTCCCACCAGGGGTAACTCAGCTTCACAGTGCCTCTCCAGGGAGGGTCAGTCAGGCAGAGAAGGGTGCTACATCTTCACTCTGCTTGGGGAGAAACCAGCTTCAAAGATCTGGCTCCCACAGAAAAACAAATGGAAACCAGTGGGAGGTGGGGCACTGAGGCAATGCAGACTTATTAACAGAACAGTAATAACAATAATTTTCAAGACATTATTTATTTGAGAGTGAAAGGACAGAGTTTTCATTGGCCTGAAATGCCAGAGCTTGGTTGCTTTCAACTACTCGTGGGGTGATTGAACAGAACCCACCTGGTGTGTTATTTGGTAGCAGCTTCAGGATAGAAGGGAAGGAGTACTTTAGATCTTTCGTTTGCCTTACCCAGCACTGTGTTGAAAAGACAGTCTTTGAAATCGTAATTCTGCCCTCTCCACTGCCTACAGCCAAAGGGAGAAATGCACTGAAGGTTGCTGAGTGTGTGTGCTCTGTGTGTGCTCTGTGTGTGTGTGTGTGTGTGTGTGTGTGTGTGTGTGTGTGTGTGTATGAGGTGTTTGTGCTTTTTGGTCAAGAGTCTGTTTGGTGATGGTCCTTGATTTTTCTCTCTTGAGAAAGAGGTTGGTCTGCTGCTGTAAACAGAGTACTTAAATTGGATTTTGCTGGAGTAGGGTAGGGGGGATGTTTAGTAGTCTGGTAGAATTAAGTAAAGCAGTAGGGGGGCTGCCTGTTTCCCTTAAGGAGGGATGTGGTTTGTTGACGAATTTTAAGCTGTTGTGACTCTGTTAAGGGGAAATCAATTGGAAAACTTTAAATGACTTAATTGGCTGTTTGAACGCTGCACTCCAGAGCCATTTGATTTCCTCCATGTCCTGTCAGAGGATGCAGAAGGGCCTTCCCTTCAGCTTTCTTCTTGAGCAGCGATTCCTTGAGGCCTTTTCCTTTCCCACTTATGTCTTTCGGGGCCAGGAGATTGTTTCCTCTTCAGCACAAACTGACTGCCACCTAAAATCCAGGTCTCTGACATGAAGAGCAAGGACAGGGTCTATTGGCATAAGCAGGATCCCAGGATTCATGCTTGGCTCTGGCTGAATTATGAGGCCTCTTCAAAGGTACAGTTTAGCTGGGAGAAGTCGGAGATTTAGATGCACCTAAGGAATCCACTGTGAGGGAAACCAGAAGTACCAGGCGATGAGACCAAGACCAGTACTGGGAATGCTTTCCCAAGGTCACCAGTCCAGCAAAATAAGCAAACCCACCCTTCCATAATTTTACTGGATGATAATTATGTATGAGCCTCTGGGCTAAATGATACATATATTATCTGATTTCCTATTTGGACCAACCCTTTAAAGTTTTTACTATTAGCTTTCTTTTACAGTTGAGGTTTGAAAAGGTTGTCATTATTCTTCAAAATTAGTGTACATCAGAACAACTTCAATATCTTGTTGAGAGACTGTTGAAATTCCTCCCAAGCCAACTGTCTTCCAACAGCGACATGGTACATTCTGACTTGAGCGCACACAGTTCTTTCTGGCTTGCCTATTCACCATGTAGACTAGCAGCCAGAGCTGAGAGTGTTCACTTCCAACAAGTCCTGAAGTGGTGTTGCTTCTCCAGGGTCAGGGACCAGGCTTCATGAAGCTGCCTTAAACTAAGGAAATTCAACCCCCCCTGCGTTGCTCATGCCCCTCCCACAGATCCTGCTGCCCAGATATCTCTTAACAACTCAAATTTTATAAGCACATATTGAATTGCTGTGTATGTGAGGTGAGTGAAAGATACCTTTCTTTCAGGGTGGTCACACTAGGTGACAGTGAGAAGCAGAATCTGACATGCAAATAAATAATTTCACTCAAGTGCAGTAACTGCAGAGTTCAGTGCAGGCAAAAGAGAGTGAGCAGGCTTCCCTAAGGCGAGATTCTGAAGTCTCTGGAGAGAAAGGAACACTTGGGCAGGAGATGAGAGACAAGGGACCAACGCTCAACAAGGGCAGCCAAGCTTCCCCAAGCCCTTGCTGGTTTTGGTTTGGCCTGGTTTCCTTGGCTGTGCTGATTGCTCTGCTCTGTGTTTTTCACATCTGCCCTGAGGGTGTGGAGCCCACCCCAGCCTTCTGCTTCCCAACACCTGGCCTGCTCAGGCCCATCCAGGAGACATTCAGGAGAAATGTGTGTCAAACCCCTTCCTCAGCAATTGTTCTGGGGATTGAAAGAGGCTCCATGAGCTTTACAACCAGTGAAAATTGTCGCCAGCTTCACCGTCCTGGCCAACTTGTCTATGCTTTGAAGTCTGGTCACTGCCTTTTACAATTCTATTTTTAAAATGTATTAAAGATGTTTAAACGTGGCAGAGACTTCCAATAAAAGCCATGCTGCCTGAGAATCAGGATGCTGGTCTCAATTTAAAGTGCCTGTTAAATAATAAGATACCATGTAAAAGGGGCTCTGAAGGCCTGACTGCAAAGCCCTCATGGAAATCAGGCCCGCTCCCCAGCACCTCTGATAGGATTCCAGAGGCAAGCATATGTTGTAGCTTTCCCGTTTATGTCACGAGAGAAACTTTTAACACAACGTGATGGAATTTTTGTTTGACTTGACCGCTAGCACAATGCATGAAACTAAAACAGGAAAATGTCTAGTAAAATATTTCAGCAGAAACTTTGGCTAAAAATAAAGCAAAGGCTAATAGTAAGTAGTTCCCATTTTTCTACAATTTCGATTCCCTGAAGAGAAGTCTACAGCTGTATTGTCTTTTCATGGAATCACAGCTCTGAAGATCATATGGGGACCAATATTTATTGACAATTTTGTCTTGAGGAGTTTGCTAGACTCTTAGGAGGCTACTGAGAAGATAAAGTGCAGTCCCTGACCAATGTCCTTCCTTTTACTGCCCTCTGTCCTGTTACTCAAAGAGCGTTGCTAATTCCCATTTCAATCTTGTCTACCTCTCTCCATCCTTGTGGCTGTTACCTTCATACAGAGTTTTACCCATGTATTAAGTACTGTAGCTTGATTTATCCAACACCCATCTTCTCACTTGTTTTTAGTGCCTTCATGTACTTTGTAATCTAAATTTTTCTTGGTGTTTTAAAAACTCAGAATCTTGAAATTAGGAGAAGGCATATTGCATAGACTGGCCCATGAAAACCAATGTTGATGTGGGATTTCTGGGAAATTCTTGCTTTCTTGAACAAGCAGCATCACTTTCTTCTTCTTATTCTCTTCCTTTCAGCTACCTGCCATGTGGCAAGAGCCACAACTGCCATCTTGTGACTCTGAGAAATGCCAAGTTAGTTCAGAACCCTTGGCACTGCCACTGTGGAACTAGTGCCTGTACCTGTCAACTTCCAAATTCTCCTCATGATATGAAGCCCTAAGTTGTTTAAGCTATTGTTTGTCAGCTCTTTATTACTTGAAATCATAGTTGCTTTCTAATCAAGCTATTGCATGGCCAGAAGTGATGAAGTTTCTTGCTTGAGTGCAACTCACTTCTTACTACATGGCAGAAGTAGGATGAAATCAGAAAGATGCCAAGCTGAAAAAATAAAAACAAAAAGAAACAAACACAAGATATCTTCTAAAATCTGCTTCAGCATACAAGGGCTAGTTTTTTTAAAAATATGGTGTGTGTTTCAAAACTTTTACTACAGTGAAAGACACATCGCCATTAATCCCTGTTAAAATATTCTTTCTTACTTCAAACAATCTTATCACATTGTCCTTACTGTTTTTGTGAAGCAGTGCTGAAAATCCCTTTTCATAAGTGTGTCAGATTTGTGAACGCTGACCTAGGTCAACTTGGAAAAGCATTGACTTAACAAAGTCCTGTTCTGGGAATAACAGGTGAAACTGTCAGTGTGCACCAGCTTTCAATGTTATTTGTAAGCATGGATACATCTGTCCCCAAAGTTGAACCAGTAAGAGAACCACTTCACAGCAAAGAATGGTCGCGAGTGTTTAGGACCAATAATAGCAAGTCCCTGTGAACCAGGACATCTTGTGGACTGGTCTGCTTCTCCTGTTTGCTTTCTGAGAGATATCTGGAAGCTTGTTGGACATGTCTAGAGAGAGAGAATATGGGAGTTCTTAAATAATGTAGAAGGAGACCCTAAAAAGATTATGGATTCTTGTTATTTTGATGAATGGGAAGAGTTGAATCATACTGAATCTCATATTGAAGAATATGAAATGTGATAAAATTTGTCTCCTGTCCTGGTGAAGTAGGGCGTAAGAGCTCCAGAAATAACAGCATAAAAAGACAAAAACCATAGAGCAATGTTATAATTGCAATGATCAAAATTTGGGGGATAATTTTTGAATTGTAATAATCTATTTGGGAGTAGTGTATCAACCAACTCATATTTCAAAGGTTTCTTTTATGTTGAATTTTTCCCCAGCAGTAGAGTCTCTGGAATCAAAAATTATACAGGAGACAGGGTAGGTCACTGAGAAAGTCTGTATTATATTATTTTCAGTTCTATGTTACTGAACCCGACTTTATATGCCAATAAAAATTCATACTGGCTGGAAGCAAAGTAGCATTAACCTCTGGCATTGTATGGGAGAGAAATTTTGGCCTTAATGCTAATGGGTTTTGTTTTATTTTATCAAGATCTGTAAACTTTAGACTATCCTAACGTAGTATTAAATATCCAACATCAGTATATTAAAAGTATAAATTATATACACTGTAGAAGTTAATGAAAGATGCAACCAGCAATGGTAGACTTGATGGTAAACTTAATTAGTGTTTGGCTTAACTGGTGTTTGCCTAATTGGAAATATTGATGCTGTTAAGCATTTAGGATATTAGTAATCAGTAATATTCTAGCAATATATGGAGTTAGAATTTTAGACAATGCTATGGCTTGTATCTAGATGTCTCTCCAAAATCTCATGCACTCATAGCTGGGGCTTTCTGGATCTAGCTAGATATAGGGCACATGATACTAGGAATGAGGATGTACTAAGTTGGTAATAAATTAGCCCACTGATTGGAATTAGCTTGGTTCTGGGTGGCACCACCCAAAAGGCTGGTACTTTCACTGGGATAAAAGAGAAAGGCAGGCTGGTTGCTGCTTTCTGTTGCTTTGTTGCCTTTTACCTGCTCTGCCATGGACTGTTTCTGCTCTGTGATACCTCTCTGCTATGCCATTCTGTGTTGGAGCCAGATGACTATGGACTGAAACCTCTACCACTATGAGCTGAAATGAACCTTTCCTTCTTTAACTTTGGATGTCTGATATATTTATTCAGCAACAAGAAAACTAAGACAGACATCCACTCCAGATTTGTAAAACAACAACAACAAAAACAAAACACTACAAGCTCCCACAAAACTCTGAACTGTAACTACCTTAAAATTCTCCAAATGATTTAAGTTTTTAAGTTCAAAGAAGAGATCTCATAAAAACTTTAGTCTATCAGAATTTTCCCAGAATTAATTGGGTAAAAAGGGATCTAATGATTTGAATATTTACAGAGATGTGCCATACATACACTGATAAACAATTCATAATCCCCACTCTAATGACATAAATCACATATTATTCACACTAAAAGTATTATTATAAACTAATGATCTTAATTGATACATTATGAAGTACAATTGATATTTATTATTGACTATAATCTACTATAGAGCACAAAACCTACCCTTCCTATTTGAAACTTTGGACCTTTAATCAATAGCCCCCATATCCCCATTCTGTAATGTCATCATTCTATTTCTATGAGTTCAACTCTATTAGATTTCATATATGATCTTATGTGGTATTGTTCTTTCTGTTTCTGCCTTAGTTCACTTAGCATAATGCCTTTGAGATTTGTCTAATTTGTCCACACATAACAGGATTCCTTTCTTTTATGATGAATACTATTCCATTGTGTATATACACCACATTTTCTTTATCCATTCATCCACTGATAGACACGTAGGTTGATTCCATGGCTATCATGAATAATACTGCAGTGAATATGGGAGTCTAGACATCACTTCAGGATACTGATTTCTGTTCCTTTGGATAAAATCCAGTATGGAATTTCTGGGTCACAAGATAATTTTACTTTTAGTTTTCTGGAACCTTCACACTGTTTTCTGTAATGGAAATACTCATCTCCATTTTATAGATGAATAAGTTGAGGCATGAAAGGATTCACAGGTTTCTTCCCAAATTATATAACCTATAAGAATCAGGATTAAATTCTTATTGTCTTTGTAAAAGTCTTGGTAAGTTGTGCCTAGTACTACCAGTCACCTTCACTCTCCTACCTCATTTACTTCAGAAACTTTTCAGCTGGGGTCAAGGAATCATCCATCCTTTTAAGGCTCAATGACTCTTAAGGCTGAATAATTTCCAGTCATATGCGATTTCTCTTGATGTCCCATTGCAGTGTCTCAAAGGAAGTATGTTCTGAAATCTTTGTGGTTGGCCTTTCGTATGTGACAGAAAAATCTGTACCCATCTCTACCACTATTGTTGGTTCTAGGAAGATAGGGAAGTTACTAATTTTGAAGCTCCCTGGAATCTGACAAAATGCAGGCCTTACTGAGTAGACATTTCATACATGTGTTAAGTTGAATGATTGATATATGGGATCGACATTGCAGGAAATCAAGCTTGATCTGATATTGACCAGAGCTCTTCTCAGACTAGGGGTTAGAGCAAATTTGGGAGGTCCTAGCTGCAGGGAGACAAATAGCTACTGTTTTTTTTCTCATGATGGAAACTTGCTATGCCTTAAGCATGAATATGAAATTCTGAAGAAAGTGTATACTACTACAAAATTATTTTCTGAATCATGGTAACATACTGAATTTTAATTATAATTGCGTAAAATAACACTGGCTTAAGCAGTGATGTTCGTTTTTCATTTCTGCTGTAACAAATTCATCTTATAAAAATAATTATAAAGTATTGCATTTCCTGACTGAGTTATTTACTTAACTTAATAATTTCAAGATTCATCAATATTATTCATTGTATGGATATAACACATTTTGTCTATCTACTAGGTAAAGTATGTGGGTAAGGTTCTACTTTTTGATTGCTACAAAGGATACTGCTGTGAATATTTATGTACATATTTTTACATAAATGTACATTGTAATTTTCTTAAGTATATGCTTAGTACCCTCAGTACCAAAAAAAAAAAAAAAAAAAAGAGCAAATATCTTTGGGGCCGAGAAGATGGCTCAGTCAAGTAAGCACTTCCCTGGCAAGGGCAAGGGCCTGAGTTCAATCCCCAGTTCCCTCCCCGCCACACACAAAAAAGTGTATGCTTAGTAATGAAATTGATGGGTCACATAGGAACCCTATGCTTAACTTTTTGAGGAATTTTCAACTTTTTTCCACAACAACTGTATGATTTTATCCTCATTAGCAATGTATGAGGGTTATAATTTCTCTACATCCTCATCAATACATATTATTGTCTAGGTTTTTAATTATGGTTACTCTAGTTAATATTAGGTGATACTGTGGCTTTGGTTTGCTTTTCCCAAATTACTAATGGTATTAAACATCTTTTAAAGTACTACTGGCTTTAAAACCAAACAAATATGTTTACATCAATCTATTTTTTTCCCTTTGCTGCCAGTGCTTTAAGCATCATTTTTAAAGACAATTGAGCCACACATCTGTCTTTACACCAGAATGCTACAGTCCTGATTATTGTAGCTTATAAGTAAGTTTTGAGGTCGGGAATTGTAATGCCTTAATTTTATTATTTCTCAATACTGTTTTAGCTATTCTAGATCTTTTTAAATTTCCATATGAATTTTAGAATTAGCCTTTAATTTTCTGAAAGAAATAAAAAAGCAATTAGAATTTTGATAAATATTTCATTGTATTTGTGGATCAAATGGAAAGATACTGCCTTTTTAATATTATTGTTTTCGGACCCATAAACATGGATATCTTTCCATTTATTTAGATTTTATTTAGTTTCTTTTAATAATGTTCTAGCTTGAAGTATTCAACTCTTGAATT
>NW_004524641.1:4794025-4795527 GCF_000260255.1 Octodon degus | reverse complement strand
GTGATAGCTTTGTGTACAAAGCACTATTACAAACCGTTGAATGTTACTTCAAAGAGCTTATAGAAGTCGATCTGTTACTTCTGTTTTCAGTTAGCTGAGCTTGCACATTTAAGAACTGCTGCTAGAAAATAATTCTACGAGGAAGTGACCATGTAGCCCATTTCATTTTGCTAGACTGTAGTGTAATCTTTAAAAATAATCAGTTGTTGTTATAGCTAAATATAAACTAAAAGTGTTCTTTGCCATTTTCCACAAACTTGTCATATAAAGAGCAATAAAACTGTTCAACCATTTATGCTTCTTGCAGATTCATTCTCTTCCCATCGTGCCTCACAATGAGAGGGGATCTTCAGGTTCCATGCAGGTCACACACAGGAGTTTGGAAACATTTATTCTGTGGTGATTTATAAATGGCCATGGAATTGCTACTTTCAAAATCAACTCCAGAAGATTGACAATCTTGTTAATGGCTTGTGAAAATTTCTTTAAGAAAAGCCCACTCCTTTGACAGTTTAAGATAATTTGCTTTAATGAGGCAACAGCGTGGGAAGTGAAGCTCGAGTCTTTTAACGGACTATTATGACCTAGCCTAGCCGTTCTCCATGAGGACCTGCAGGGTTTGCTAAAAGACACATCACTGAGCCCTGTCCCAAACTTTCTGAATCATGTCTGACATGGATCGAATGTTTGCATTTTGGCGCAGTTCTCAGATGAGAGTGATACCACTAGTCAAGGAGCCATGCTTTGGTAAACCACTCATTTGGAAGCTATTGTTTCTAGGTTCTTTCTTCCTGTCTCCTCATTTCCTCGTATCATCTCACGCAACCATGGTAAATGTTTGCTGCTCCTCAGCGATGCCAGGCTTCTGGCTTTCTTTGAAAACTGTGCTAATTAGTTTTTCATTACTGTGACATAATACCTGAGAAAATGAACTTAAAGGAGAAAAGGCTTATTTGGGCTTATGTTTTCAGAGATTTCAGTCCATGGTGACTTGGTCCTGTTGCCTTTGGGCCTGTGGCAGCACACTGTGTCATAGGAAAAGTGTGTGACAGAGAAAGCTGTTCACATCAAGGCAACTGGGAAGTAAAACGAGCGAGAGAAAACAGAGTCCAGGTATTCCCATGGGAATGCACTGAATGACCTAACTTCCTTCCACTGAGTCCTATTGCCCAAGGGTTCTGCCATGACCAATTGCCACCTTAGATGTGCAACCAAGCCTTTAGTGTGAGTCTTTAGGGGACGTAATCCAACACAGAGCAGCCATTCTTGTGACTCTCCCAGTTCTGCACAGACCCCCAAGTTAAGCATGTCATTTATTGGTGAATAGAATTCAGCTGTGATCCAAAGTTAGCAAACATTATATATATGTAGCTCATTCCTTCTTTAGGCCCTGAAGTGTCTCTATGTGAAAGAATTATCCAGAATGTCTCAAATCAACTCCAGAAGTTAGAGCAAATGGTCTCATTGGAATTAAGCAAACAGTCTCATCCAGGTAGAAACAC
>NW_004524641.1:4772383-4788007 GCF_000260255.1 Octodon degus | reverse complement strand
CTCCTTCTCCTTCTCCTTCTCCTTCTCCTTCTCCTTCTCCTTCTCCTTCTCCTTCTCCTTCTCCTTCTCCTTCTCCTTCTCCTTCTTCTTCTTCTTCTTCTTCTTCTTCTTCTCCTTTTTTGGTGGAACCAGGGATTGAGCTCAGGCCCTTGTGCTTGCCAGGGAAGCACTTATTTCACTGAGCCATCTCCCTGGCCCCTCTTGAATTATTCTTAAAAATAATTTCCCAAATGTTTTTTATCTGTTTGATGCTATCATTAAAGTAAATGTTCACTGAACTTCTTGTTTATATTGTTCAGCATTGGGGCATATACATACAACTAACTTCTGTAGTTATCCTGCATTCTGTGACTATGTTGAATTTATTTATTAACTATAACAGTTTTGTTGATTCTTTTCCTATATTTAAGGTCATGTCATTTGCAAATAAAGATAGTAAATCTTCCTTCATTTTTCTTTTGTGAGACAAGCTTTCGCTTATGCAGTTCAGGCTGGTCTTGAACTCACTTTGTAGCCCAGGCTGGCCTCAAACTTGTAGCAATCCTTCTACCTTAGCCTTTCAAGTGCTGGGATTACAGGTGTGTGCCACCAGGCTTAGCAGTGCTTCTTTCTTTCTAATCTGAAATTTCCCATTCTGAATAACAAGTATTGGTATGTTGTGTTTTCATTTGCACTCTCCTTAAAATATGTACTGCTTTCTGAGAAGATTTCTTGTTTAACATGCTGATTATTTGCAACAGTGTTGTTAATTTTCACATACAGAGCCTGCCAAAAACTGTATACATACTTCAGCAGTTCACCATGCTAGCAAATGTCTGGAAGCGGGTGGCCCCCACTTTGGGCACCTCTTCTAATTGTAGAGGCCAAAGGCAACTTGTATTGTTCTCATGATGTCTCAATAAATTTAATATTAAAATATTTATACTACTTTTTCTTTTCCTGGCATGTATTTTTGTGGTGGATTCTGCATTTGTGAATTATCTAGATGTACTTGTAGATAAATTAAAAGTCATTGCTTTTAATTTTCTTCTATTGCCATCAGTTAACACATTTTGTAAGATTTGAATACTTTTAAATGTACTAGGACTTTTTAACCTATATGATCCATCGTGGTGACTGAAACTTGCACTCGTGAAGAATGATAAATATGTATTCTGCTGCTGTTGGGTGGAGTGCTTTGTCAGTATCTGGTATGCTTGGTTTATAATGTTGAACAAGACATGTATTTCCTTGCTGACTTTATCTAGCTGTTTGTTACTGAATGTGGGATTTCATTTATTTATTCATTGTATTTAGGACAGGATGTACAGGGCCTCACTGCGTAGATCAGACTCGAAGTGTTTCTCCTGTTTACAGCCTCCCAAGTGCGGGGATTACAGGCGCACACCACCACGCCCAGTCTCAACCACCTTCTCAATACAGCCCAGGGGCAAGGCTGGCACAGCAGGCCCAGGGATCGCACTCCCGGTCCCTGCGTCTGCCTAAGCAAGGACTTTAATCTGCTGAGCTATGTGGCTGGCCCATGAATGTGGGATTTTGAAGTTTTCAATATTCTTGGTGAATTGTCTGTCTTTATCTTCAGGCCCTTAACTTTTTGCTTCATTTGTTTTTGTACTCTGTTGTTTTGTGCTTTTACATTTATAATTATTATATAGTTTTGATAAATTGATCCTTTTACAATATATGATGTCCTTATTCATCCCCATTAACAGTGTCTGCCTTAAGGTCTGTTTTGTATGATGCTAGTATAACCCCGCCAGCTTCCCCTTAGTTACTAATTGAGTGGCTTATCTCTTTGCAACCTTCGATCTTCAACCTATATGTGACTTTGAAACCAAAGGCTCTTTTAGACAGCACGTAGTTGTCAAATGCTGTTCTGCCAACTATGCTGCCGATATCTGCTTTTTAATTACAGGGTTTAACATACAGTGAATGTAATTAACAAGATTAACTTTGTCAATTTCTTAATGATATTCTATATGTCTTAGTTTTTTTCCTCCTCAATTCTACCTATACTGTTTTCTTTTGTGTCAAATATTTTCTTGTGTACACTTTTAACTACACAGTTGTTTGTTAACATATATTTTGAGGGTTTTTTTTTTGTGTGTGTGTGTATGTATGTAGTTGTCTTGAGAATTTCTATTAGCATCTTAATTTATAGTGATATAGCTCCAATTAATATCATCTTACTTTAATTGTATATACAAACTCTGTTCCTATAAGGTTTCATTATCCTCCATGCTATTTTTGTCAAAAATTGTATCTTCAAGTATTTTAATTTATACATATTTCTGTATGGCATTATCTCATAAATAATAAAAGGAAAAATAATTAGAAATAAAATATATTTTAACTACTTTTTATATTTGCCTTTGTAGTTATCATTACAAATGTTCTTTACTTCTTCATATTGAATCAAGATACTATCTGGTCTCCTTTCATTTTAGCCTGAAGAATTCCCTTTAGTATTGCACATAAGCCAAGCTTGCTGGCACAAATTCTGTCAATTTTGTTTGTAACAATACGCTCTCAATTATTTGCTTTTATGGAAACTTTGCTTAGGTTCATTTATTGTTTTCTTTTTGAGATAAGGCCTCATTGTGTTGTCTAAGCTAGGCTCTAACTCCTGCCTTAAGCTTCCAGATAACTAGGATAACAGGCATTTATTATCATGCCTAGCTATGTGTATTGTGTGTGTGTGTGTGTGTGTGTGTGTCTGTGTGTCTGTGTGCACACATTACTGTCTCTTTCAGTTTTACTGAAGTGTTTTTTTCAGATTGGGTTTCCTCCCTATGTTTCTGTAGTTGATTCTTTACTTCATATGCTATGAGTTCAGAGAATTCTTTTCTTATTTCAGAAAGTTCTGCTCTGAGTTCCTCTATAACTTTCTGCTATTGCATATTAACTATCTATGCTATTAATTCATACATTTGAGCTGAGCTAGTGTCCTCTGCACTTGTTCTGGGTGGGCATTGGGTTTCCTCCATATGTTTCTGCATTTGATTCTTTACTGCAGATGTTATTAATTCAGGGATTTCTTTTTTCATTTCCAATCTGAGTTCCTCTATACCTTCCTGCAGCTGTTTCTTTATTTCAGAAGCCATTGATTCATTGATTTCAGCTGTGTGATTCCCAATTTGTTCTGTTTTAGTGTCCTCTGCACTTGTTATGGATAGGCTTGGGTTCTGAGATTGCATTTTGTTCCTTCTCATTGTCATTTTGTGTAGCACTGTCTTCTGACCTTTGTTGTAGATCTTCGTTGTAGTTATAACCTTAATACCTACTGAAGTTCAGGTGCAGATCTACAAAGTTTGGATTTATCCAGTTGTGCCTGGCTTGGGTCTGGCTGCTGTGCTCAGCTCCTTTCTGCTGCTGCCCTTGGGGGTGAACCTGTTGTGCCCCTCTGGCAAGATGTTCTGCTCCTGGACTAGCTGGGTGATTCTGTCCCCTACACTCTCTGCAGGGATTGCAGCTGCAGAGTTTCACACCAGGCCTGTATGCCAGGCCTAAGCTGAGTCTGCAGGGGACAAGGTGGAGTAGCGGGGAGAGGCAGCTCTCCCACACACTCACCGGACCTGGGCTAGGACTGGATCTGGGGATTCCCGGAACGCAACAGAAATTCTTATTTGGTGGGCGGGGTGAGGGAGGTACTACAGAGTGGTGGGGGGTGTCCCAAGGGGGTGAAAGAGGGTCTCAGCCACACTGCACCTGGGCTGGGACCAGCAGGTCCCGCCGGCGCAGGGTAGCCGGAAGCTCTCCCACACACTCACCAGGCCTGGGCTACAACTGTCTCTTTCAGTTTTAAAAAATATTTTTATTTAACATAAAGTTCTTTAATTTTTTTTTTTTTTTGGTGTTGGGAATTGAACTCAGGACCTTGTACTTTCCAGGCAGGTGCTTATGCTGCTGAGCTATCTCCCCAGCCCAATTGAACTATCTCTCCAGCCCTGATATTCTTGATTGGTAGCTGTCGATGATAACTCGGATATGATGAGTTCCTTCTCTCTTGCTAAACTTACTTTATTTATTTTTTTGTGTTTGGGACAGGGTCTCACTATGCAGCTGGACTTGTAGCGATCTTCCTGTTTTCAGCCTCGTCAGTGCTGGGATTGCAAGTGTGCACCACTCTGCCCGGCCTTCTTGCTTATTTTATTTTATGTATTTAGTAGAAGGTCTACAGGGTCTCACTACACAGAACAGACTCATAGTGATCCTGCCTGTTTTTTAGCCTTGCAAGTGCTGGGATTATAGGCACGTGCCACCACGTCCAGTCTCAATCACAATCTCAGTCTGCCCTGGGGGCGAGGCCAGAACTGCAGGCCCAGGGATGGAACCCCCGGCCCTTGCCTGTGCCTAAGCAGGCACTTTAATCCGCTGTGCTATCTGGCCAGCCCACTTCTTGCTAATTTTAGGTTATGTCCTTGCTTCTGCTTTTCAATAATTTGATTATACTGTCCAGGTATGAACACTTTAATTTATCCTATGTGCAGTTCATTGAATTTCTGTGTGCATAGATTAATATTTTTCATCAAATTTGGGAGGTATATTTTGTATACATTCCTTTTACTCCCTTTTCTCTCTTGATCTCCTCTGAGACTCTAATTATGTGTAAATTTATGTTCTTGGTGATGTTCCACAGAACTCTGAGATTGTGTTTGTCTTTCTATTCTTTTATGCAAATAATCTCTATTGACCTATTTTTAATTTTTTTTATTTTTTTCCTGTTTGCTTAAATACGGTCTTGAGTACTTCCAGTGAATTTTACTTTTCAGTTAGTGTTTTTTATTTATTTATTTTTGCAGTACTTGGGATTGAACTCAGGACTCTGCACTTACTAGGCAGGTGCTTATTCTATTGAGCTATCTCCCCAGCCCCAGTTAGTGGTTTTTGAACCTCAGAACTTTTGCTCTGTATCTTTTCAAATTTCTATGTCTTTATCAATATTTTGTGTCTGGTAAGACATTGTTCTCATAGTTTGCTTTAGTCCTTTAAACATGATTTCTTAATTTAGTTAAAATATTTAGAACATCTAATTTAAAGATTTTGCTTCCAAGTTTCACATCTGTATTTCCTCAGGGACAGTTTTTACTGATGGAGTCTTTTTATTTTAATTTCTTTTTTCCTGTACAAGATAATACATTTTTTGCTTTTTCATGTGTCTTATGATTTTTAGTTGGATACTGGACATTATAAATACAACAACGTGAAAACTCTATGAATCAGATTTCTCCCTCTATTTAGGGTCTGTTGATGTTATTGCTTATTATAGTAGTTATGTTCAGTAACATCTGAACCAATTTGTCATACATAGTTATTGAAATCTCTGCTTGGTTTGCTCAGTAGCGAGCTAATTATTGGATAAATTTTCTTAAATTGGTAGAACAATAAACCTCCTGGTGTTTGCCAAGGGGCTGGAAGTAATGTCAATACTGAGCCGGGCAACGAATATACTCAGCCTTCATCTTCACTCCCTGGTTTTGTAGCCCCTTACAGGCTGCCTGAGATAAGAGGCTGGGCTCTTCTCTGGTCATTCCTGAAAATATGCACAGTCCTACATACATACCTAGATTTCTACATGCTCAGCACTGTATTGGAACACTTAAGAGCCCCTACTGGTATGACATTTCCCAGTTTATCCTTTTAAACTTTTTGATTATTTCATTGTTTACACTAATTCCAAGTATAATCCACTTCATCAACCAGTCAGGAAGATAAAGGCCATCTGTAATAATTTTCAGTAAACATACCCAAGGAAGAGAATTTTTGCACCAGGGAAGTTCTGATTCAAGTCAAAGAAACACAGCCTTATAAATCTTGTTTTCTAAGGTACCACTGAGAAAGTCAGAAAATAATTACATTGTGGGAAGAGAGCATTAAGGAAGGTCTAGCTCCACTGAACTCACTTCAGTGGGTGCCAGGCTAGCGGTTTTCATCGTGATTGCCATCTACTGAGCTTCAAGACCACCATTGAGTTGGAGATGCTGAACTTTGCCACTTACTCTCTTAACTGGTTTAGTGATCTTCATGTGTTTTGTAAAGAGTAAACTCCTTTTGTCTTTTTGCCTTTATCTTCCTCTACAGCTCTTGCTCACTCTAGGTATGTGGCCCTTTCTGTCAACTCCATTTGAGTCTTCAGAACCTGATCTGATATTGTAAGCCTAATTTTTCTGTCCCAAAGTAATATGAATGGCATATCAGATACACCCCTTCAGGAGAGTTGATCCAGATCCCGTCTCACCGTGTCTGTCCTCCTACCTTCTTTCTCCTCAGCTCTCAAATTTTCATGGCAAGACTGGCTCTGCTGTCCTGTGTATAAACTTCTGGTTACCTCTGCCTTCCTGATTTCATGCCAAGCAAATTGGTGCATCCAGCCCTGCTGACTGCACTGTCTTTCTGTTTGATTCTGTTTGGTAGATAGTTACTTTGGTTGTGAGTATAGTATGTCTTCTTTGTTGTAAAAATATTTCCTCAAATATTGCTATGTTTGGGATGTTAGCAGCGGAAGGAGAGAGACAAAAGATTATATTTTATGCCCTACTAACTAGAAATTTTTTTAGGAGGGCTTTTATAATTTCATCTCTTATCTGAGTAACTTAATGTTTTGCAAGTTGTTATTCCTAGCTGTCTCCAAAAGGATTTTATTCTTGGCTTTGCACTTTTTCATGAGCTTCATTTTTACATTATCATCTTCCTTTTGGTCCTGAAATGTTCTTTGTTTCAGTTCTATAGGAGCTATTTCTGCTTCATTTTCTCTCCTTCCTCTTTTGCTTAGTTTTATCTTCCTTGGCATTCTTCCTTTTGAAAATTGAAAATGGCAGGAGCTTGATTCCATTTTCAGGGATCCATCTTCATAGATCTATTCTTTAACTTATCATCCAGATAATATTCTTTTCTTCAGTTTTATGACAATCTTTTCAATAGCTTTATGGTTTGCTTTTCTGGTCATTCAACCATAAAAAGAACACACTTTCATATTTGATGCTTAACAACAATTTGGTAATTTGGATTACTCTGGGCTCCATTGTCAGTCCTTGAGGCTGAATATTCTTAGACAAATGAATAAATCTCCAAAATCAAGTAGGTTTTTACATCATTTGCCAGTACTGGGCAGATAGAGGGTCATTTCTCTCCATTTCCTGTCCTATACTTTTAAGACACTTAGAAAATTGAAATTATTTTTTAAAAAAAGTCCTTCACATGTACCTACTGGTAATCTTTTCATTGTTTTTTCAATTTGCAAACTTTATTTTTTGTACTGGGTCTTCAAACATGCAATGCAACTCCTCTGGTCTCTATGGGAAGGCTACTGGTTATTTTGATTGGTTTGACTTTTGTTTTTCCCAACCATGGGGCCAATAGACAGGAATATATTATTGCCCTAGATTTCTTCATTGATGACAGCTGTCATGGCTTTCTGCTGCATAGCAGTGCCAGTTTTACAGTTTTGATTTCATGATAAAACGATTGAGGCAGTACAATTAGGAAGTTACTATTCCTACATGATATAAATAATAATCATTATGTCTCCTAATATTTTAGATGGTATAACAGATTTTATTCTTTTTGGTCTCTTCATGGTTTTCCCTTAGAAGCCAGATCAGATCTGAAGTCATTTTATATTTATTTATTTATTTATTTATTTATTTATATTTGTATTTGTATAGGATCTCACTACACAGTTTGGACTCTTAGTGATCCTCCTGTTTTCAGCCTTCCTAGAGCTGGGATTGCAGGCATGCACCACAACACCTGGACATGTTCATAGGCTCAGTGTGCCCTGGCGGCAGGGCCGGCACAGCATGGGACGAAACCCTGGTCCCTGCATTTGCCTGAGCAGGCACTTACTCCACTGAGCTATCTTGCCAGCTCTCTGAAGCTATTTTAATTGGCAGCCATATCAACAAGTCCAAATTTCTAAAAAGGAAAATTTAATTTCTCCATGGTGGTCCTTGGCTTTTGTTTTATTTTCAAATTTTAAGATTCTTATAAAGGACCTACAGTCAAATTTTAACCCCTCTTTCAAGGGGGTAAAACAGTTCTTTCAAGGAATTTCTACATGGGAAACTTTTAGAAGTTATATTTTTAGAAGAATTTTGGAAGAGCAAACTTAAAACTCTGGAAAGCGTTTAAAATTTTTCATAAATTTGAAAAGTTTGAGCTTCACCAGTATGGGAACTTAAACTCCTTCTCAACTGTTTGACATAAAAATGAGCATGACTCTTCAGGATAGCCAGTGGACGCAGTATGGAGAGAGGGCCCTGCTATGCTGGGCACTCACTGCTTGCTGCTAAACCATGGGAAGCTTGAAGGAGTCACAGGACAAGCAGCAGCTAATCACCAATACAGAAGTATAGCCAGGTACTAACGGCCGCCACGCTGTCCGCTAAATGCCAACCTCCAGGCCTGCATTCTATTCATTCTGTAGACAATGACCACACTGTTTTACTCACTGTGGTATGCACAGGACCTACTCAAGTTTCTGTCTTGTATTAAACACATACTATGTTTGGAAAAAATGAACAAATGGACACAAAGTAAATATACACATAGGGTGTGCCTCACCCGAATAGTACACAGCCACAGTGTGAGACATTTTCCTATTAAAAAAAAACAACAACAACACAATGATGCATGCCTTTCTTCTATTTCATCAAGATAACTATGAGAAGACACATAAGAAAAATAATTTTATTGTTGTTAAGGGTGAAATCTTGCAGAATAAACCCTGGGTGTTGCTGTTGACTCTGTCGGCAGTCAAGAACAATAATCATAAACGCAGTCATGTTGAGGCTGCTAATTTACCTTCCAACCAGCATTAATGGACAAAGCAATAGACTGAAAACTGCCATGTGTTTTCTTCTGGATGATACTTTTAATATTAGTTGATGAGTTGGAGAGTGAACCAACAGAAAGCAAGAATTCTCTGCAGGTGTCTCCTCCTTGTTCCTGGTCCTCCATCCTTGTTTACTGACACCTCCGCCCCCATGCAGGTAACCAGTAACTTTGGAAAGTCTCCCCAAGCAAACACACCGCCACAGGAAATCCTGTGAACAACTGCACGTAGGCCTTGGAGAATCTCTGTCTGTGTGCTCCTTCTCCGCATTCCCCATTCGCCTACAGCCTTCCGGGCCGGGATGGGCAATCATCACATTTCATTGTCCAGTACCATCATTACAATATTGTTATCATCTGAGCTGGAGTCTGACACTTTCTCTAAGACCTTTCAAATAACCCCTTTACTAGGCTTCAGTACCAAACCATTCAGGGCAAATCTCTGCTTTGTGCTTGTCAGCCTTAATAGACTGGATGTCACTTGAGCCTGTAAAAAGTGCCTGCTCCTCAGCTGTCAGTCAGTCCTGGTGGTGTCAGCTGAGAGCGTGGCTGGAGCTGGCTGGATTAGAGGGTAGTTACCATAGCTGTCAGATTACTGACAGCCTGACACCCACTCTCCCAACTTCCTCTTACCGTATTTGGTTTCTATTGAGCTCTCTGGACCTTTCTTAAGGTGGATTTCTCTGTTGGAAACAGATAATTTGGCGAGCATGCTTAGAAATTGGGCTTTCTTCCCTGTTCTGATTTTTAGAAAGCCTTTTACTCTGAGTAGCTTTTACATTTCAGTGCATATTTTTAGCCTTGTTTCAGCACTACAGCTTCTTTCCTACCTTTTTAAGTTTATGAAAACTCCGAATGTGTGTATATTTCGCGTTCAGCAACCTAATAATGAAAGGATATATAACTCGCACCAGAAATATTTTCTGCTTACCTCTTCCACATTTGCAGTATTTTCTCCCTCCTGTTTAAACTTACCTTAGCTCTGGCTCTGGGTTATGTAGAAAGTCTAGCACAAGCATGTGTGCATGCTTGTGTGCATGTGTGTGTGCCAGAGGTGTGGGTCCACACAGCACTGTTGACTTATCTATGGGTATTTGTGGTATATGTATTCATACTTAATGAAAGGCAGGAGGCTAACAGCAGCAGCAGAAAGAGCAAATTGGCGACTCTCCAAACTGTGCCTTAGTTAACATTTACCTTCAATACAGCCAATTAGTGAATGAAATTTATTCTCTCTTCCTGTATTCCCCCTTCTCAGTTTTCATTCACTCCTTTTCTCCTTTTCACATTTACTAAAGGCTTGCAATCTCACAGTCCCCAGGCTGGACACCAGGGAAACCAAAATGAATGTCACTGTATCTTTATATACGAATTCACAGTTGCCTGTTCACATTCCTCAGGTATGTTGGAGCTTTACAGGCTTTTATTTCTGACCAGGGAGCTGAGCTTAATTAACACTTTCATTTACTTAGCTAATAGTCAAGGCTGATTTGCTTAAATCAGGCTTTGGGACCAGAAATGCAACTTTTGCACAATCTTGAATTTGCTTACTATTTTAACCAGCTATGAAATTAAACCTGAGTCAGCTTTCCAAGCACGGCGTTCAACCCACTCAGACACGTGCATGTTTAGGGTTGCATGGCTATGGGGCAGAGAGAAAGCACCAGGCTTCAGGAAGTCTACTGTGTCATGGGCAAGTCATTGCATCTTCCTGAATTTCAGTTATCTTTTCTCTTGACTGGGGATAACTATACTTAATCTGCCCAGCTTGTGTGTTGGGTCTTCGGCCTAGGTAAATATGAATGAGAGCACTTTCCAAATTACAAGGCATCCCAGATGCAGACTAGAGTGATGAGCAATACTCTACATCCTTATATAGAAGTGGCAACCAGTGCTTGATTGTTTAGATTTTTTTACTTATTTTTTCTTGTGTACACATACTTTACTTTTGCTTTTCTAGCACGTAACCACAGAACTGAAAAAAATGCTCTCTGGTAAAAAAAAAAAAGGATTATGTTTTGATTAAACTTACAAACTCACACTTGAATTATGAGCCTTTGGTGGTCTTCTGTGGTCCTCATTACACTTATCAGAATGTGTGGCTTTTGAAGACCATTGTTGTTTTTTGATGAAAGTGGTTCAAACTGAAATGAGTCCGTAGCTATCTCTATTGCTATGTAATTTTGTATTCCCTGTAATTCCAGAAACTTGACAAAATAAAGTTCAAAACAGAGTCTAAAAAATTGTAGTAAACCTACTGGAAAAAGGATTGGGGTGGGCATGGGGTAGGGGCAGGAGAGGAGATATAAGAATTTTATGTTTTCAGTGCCAGAGCCAAAGACATATTTTTTCCTGTACTTCCTCCCCATAGGGAAAAAAATTAATGAAAAGACCCTTATATTTCTCTCAATTAAATGCTGGAAAACAGCCTTTCAATATTATTTACAAGCATCCAGAAGTTTTAAACTCAGCTGCCTCTCCCCCGCTCCTGCTCCTCTAACACTCATTCTTTATTCTGCACACCATGGAGGCTCTCCTCCGCACCAGTGACTGGAGGTACAATTATTCAACCAACCTGGTGAAAGGCATCACATTTAACAAATAATAAATGGGTTGTGGAAATGATCATTTGTACACCAAGTGTCCTGGCCATGTTTTTGCTGAATTATCTGGGCAAGGATTCCATTTTTAAAAATTTCTTTCTTTCTTTATTTGTGTGGTAGAGGGTCTCACTTTGCAGCTGACTCATAGTGACCTCCTGGCTCAGCCTCCCCAGCGCTGAGCTTCCAGGTATGCACCACCATGCCCAGTTTTGGTGGCTGGCTTACACAGCATGTGTATTGGGGATTGAACCTGGGTCCTTGCTCTTGCCAGGAAGGTGCTTAGACCACTGAGCTATCTCCCAGCCCAAAGGATTCTGTTCTTTGTCAGCAATAATGCTTTTTCAAACCTGACTCCTTCCTAAGCCCAATTTATTAATGAAGGTCTGCATTTTTTTCAAGGGCATATGGCAATGGTAGGGAACCTATGGCACACATGTTTCTTGTTTTTCTTTTAAGATAAAAGATGTTATTGTATGAGTTGTGTTTTTGTTCTAAACCAAAACCTCAGTGCTCATGTTTAATTGCACTGTTGGCACTTTGTGTGGGCTTCGGGTTGTGGTTTGGGCTTGTGTCTCTAAGATGTTCATCATTACTGCTGTCAGGGGCCCAGCTGTGGGCCCACAACCAAGGTGGGGATTTTACTCTTGTCCAGGGTGGACTTGATCTCCTTGGCTTGAGTGATCCTTCTCCTCCCCACGAGCTGGTACTATGGGCATGCACAAGCGCTCGCTTTCCATCTTAGTTTTAACCATAGAGGTGTTTTTATTCCCATTCTTCAAGCAACCTTGGCCTAAGTCGCTACTGCTGAACCCCAACACACAGGTATTCTTGGGTTCATTCCTCTTTCTTTGGATTCCTTTTTTTCATCTGTAAAACAGATATCAGTATGTGATCTACATGGATTAAGTGCGATCCGTCTGTGTAAATTTGACATGCTGTTTGGCACAAAGTAATGAATGGGGATTATTGTTACTATTGTTATTATTATTTTTGAGATGGTGTCTTGCTCTGTAGTTCAGGCTAACCTCAAAGTCATGGTGATCCTCCTCCTGAGTGCTGGCACTATAGGCACCTGGCTGTTACTACTATTACTAATGTCACTATTTACACTCTTGTCCTGACCTAGGCTTTGAGTTTGTGAAAATCTAAAGAAACTGTCTAGATGTTAGTCTTCTGGATTTTTTCTGACCTTATGCAATGGTACATTCTCATCTATCCATCCATCCATCCATCCATCCATCCATCCATCCATCCATCCTTGCATCCATCCATCCTTGCATCCCTTTATTCATTCATATAATAAATAAAGGTCTACCATGCAGGAGGACTAGGCAAGGTGAAAAACTGCAAAGATGTATATTATCAGCCCTCCAGGATTCCCAGTCAAGTAGAATAGACAGGTGTGTTAACATTCATAGGGATATAATTAGATCTACAACAAAAATATAAAAATATATTACGGGGAGCATTTAAAAAGGAGCACTTCCTTTGGTGAGAAATGTTGAGGAAGGCATCCTAGGAAAGAAGAGCTTTAAGCTGGGTCTGGCAGAACAGGGAGGGACATTTTATCCATGTGTAGAGACTTAGGTGTCACCAGAGCAGGGCAGAGGGAAACTGCAGCCCACTGCGTCAGGAGGGAGGACTAGGGGCAGGTTCCAAGAAGGAGCCAGGGGTCCATTTGAAAGGTTCTGCACCCCAGGCTTCTCTCAAAGTCTACAGATGTGTTCAGGGTTTTAAGAAATGGGAAAAGAGGATCAGAATTGCATTCTAGAACAATCACTCCAATAAGAAATGTTTTTGTACCAAGAGTCAGCCTATCAGAGAAACAGCAAAAGCATCAGTAAGGCACAGACAGAGAAGATGGAGTGGAAAAATGAGTCCAGAGATGTGGAGGAGGAAGACACAAAAGGCTACCAGAGAGCTGGGCTTTAAGATTGAAGGGAAGCAGGGCCCCAGGTGACTTCCAGTTTCTGACTTTGGTGACTGAAATGGAGAGAGGAGGCGACCCCGAGTCGGCAAGTTTGCATGAGGATCTAGTCATGAAGAAGCACCTAGAGAAGGTAAGAAAGGCCTGGGAGCATCAGACAGATGAGTTTACAGTTTGGAACAAGTTAAATGGGCAGTGTCTGTGGAACACAGAGAACACTTGGGGTTAAACATGACGCGCTCTGGGGCAGACCCAAACATCTCGAGTGTGTTTGGCAAGTGGAGCAGTATGTGGATGTAGCTGCACAGGGTGTGACAGCTGAAAGGGTCTCTCGACAAGGACTGCATGAAGAACTGAGGCAAAGCCCATGCAGGAGCAGTTGGGGAAGTAGAGGAGGTTCGGGAGGTTTGGGTGGGTATCTGAACAGGGTGTGAGGGAGGTGGGTTTCATTTCTGAATGGAGTAAAGTAAGCTGAGAGGAAGGTGGCCAGCAACCTCAGCAGGAGGAACTTGGTTGCTCCCAAGGGATGAGAGGATGGGAGATGGGCAGCCAGAGAATGAAAGACAGACTTTCTACGCTTATGAGGTGGAGTGAGAGGCTGAGGATTGTAGGGTTATCAGGTTCCTGCTTTAGAACTCAAGTCACACCTTTTGGCATGCTGCTTTATTCTCCTTACCACATCCTTGATTGCAGCTTGTAAATCTCCAGGCCTGTTCCTTCAGCCTTCTCAGATACCCCGTTCAAAACTATGTAATGAATTGAAAGAATTAGCATTTGTCACTGCCACGAATCCCAGGTGGCTCCAAGGAGTCCTGAGTAGCTCCAGTCACAGGTTTTGGTTCTGAAACCTCTCTTTTCAAACTGATTGCATCACTGCCTCCAGGAACACCCGACAGGTAGGGTACCCCCCTTGCCTCACCCTGCTTCCTCCCTCGCAGCAGGCAGAAGTGATGAGCTGCCTACAGCCGGCAGCTGAGGCACCCAGAGACCTGGCGTCTCTGAGCAGCTCCTAGCACCTCCTTCCCTAGGCAGCACCAGGGCCTGCCTGGGCTGAGCAGTGAGAGAGACATCTGTGATATCTGATGACAATCATCTCTGATTAGAGTGTCACTCCCTAGCACAGGCGAGCTGAGGCCACAGCTAATTAGCTATGTGAGGCCAGCACTCTGTTTACTGGAACTGTACTAACAAGTTGCAGCTTTTTCCGTCGTAGCAGAGTCAGCTCACAAATGCCAGCTAGAAACCCTTCACTCCAAGAGTTTAGAGATGGGGGCTGCTGTTTCCTGACTGCACCAACACCAGGAAACATGAGTGCCTCAGCCGAGATCCACTTTTAGTCCATCCTCCTACCTTCTGTCAGCTGTCACTTCAAGACAGTACTCGAATAAGTTGCTTTATAGAATCTAATATTATTCTAAGTGGCCTTGCACTTTTACATGAGTATCTTCTGCTCTTTCTTTTTAGCACTTCTTGGGCTGTGTGAGAGAATCAACCAAACCTAGAAACATAGCTGAGATGGGCCTTGTCATTTGAGCTAAAGGATAAGAGAAGCAGATGAAAAGACCAGGAATTTAATGGGAATTAAGGACACAAGCTCAATTGTGTCCCATGAATATTTGAGGATCAGATCTATTGTTCATAAACTTAATGTATTTAAGGATATACTATATTTTTTTCTATAGAACCACCCTGATTGAAATCATTTTCAGAATATTTTTCTGGAATTTATTTTCAGGGAGAAAAGAGAGAAAATTTTCATTTAAGTTCTCACTCAGCCATAGAGAGTATTTCTCTGATAATTTTGAGAAATGCTATGCTTCTTCTGTAGCTTCCATGTTTAGAAATGAAGGAAACTAACTTACAGTGCATGAAGGGAGAACACTGTGAGGCATAATGCCGATAGATCTCATTTTTATTATAGCCCTATGATTTCAAAACACTTTTATAACTTGGCATTTGAAAAACTTTGGAGAATTTCACAAAGTCAATAAAGATTAGCAATATAATCCTCAGAATTGCCCCTACCAGTAGCCCAAATTTCCAAAAAAAGACCCATTTTTCTGAAGGGCAAATTTACCACCTACTCTTAATGGGCCTCATTTATGGACAATCATTTTGCTGAATTCCTAGTCTTCTTTCTTCCCTTAGTTAGTAACGATTTGCTCAGAGATTTTCACAAAATCAAATTTTAAGACATCTTTTTTTTTTTTTTTTTTTTTTTTTTTTTTTTTTTTTTTTTGCGGAACTGGGGATTGAACTCAG
>NW_004524641.1:4709033-4772283 GCF_000260255.1 Octodon degus | reverse complement strand
GGAACTGGGGATTGAACTCAGGCCCTTGCACTTGCCAGGGAAGCGCTTATTCCACTGAGCCATCTCCCTGGCTCTGAAAATCAAATTTTAGAATAATTCTCAAAGTCTGGGTAATGTTATATAAGTGGATGATTTTTTTTTCACAAACTCTACCACTTAAATTTGATAAGTATTTTAATTTGTCTTCTGGTGAAACCTGTGGATTATACATCTTGAAACTGCTCAGTGTTTCTAGCACCACTGCCTAAAATGTAATGTACTGGAAATATAACTACTTTCACTAAAGTCTATGTGGATGTGGTTTTAAACTTTGATGCTGTTTAATATTCATTTATTTATGTCTATCATCAAAAGCACACTTCGGTGAGGCCATCAATAAACCTCCATATTTAGAAATTTGCAAGTGTCTTAAGCATGTTCATTCATTTTGTTTACATTCTTAATTTAAAACAAACAAACTTTTTCTTAATGAAAGTGCTTAAAAAAAAAAAAGCTGTAAACAAAATTCCTCTCCAGGTGGAAAGTTGATTACCAATCTTTGGTCTGGAGGTAAATTTTACAGCTGTTTTAAACCCATGAAAGTAGGTCTTATATTGGAAGTGCTGACACAGCCTTTACCCACTGTGTATCGGCATGAACTATACCGCTGTAATAAGCAGTTATTATGTATGTGTAAAAATAATGAGAGGCTGTGTCTGAAGAGAGTTAATGTAAAATGCTAAGCAATTATAGTTGGTTACACAGGATAGGTTAATATTCCTTCATATAGCTGCACTTTTTTCTTTTGTCCTCCAGAACTCCTAATGAAAATTCTGAGACCTGACTGCAATGATAAGCAGCCATTCACACGTCCTTTGTGTCAAGGCTGTTGCATTAATACTTCCCTTCATATAACATTTTGCATAGCCTAAAGCATCTATTAAAATCCTTTGTAAAATTCATGAAACAAAAGTGGTGGGTTGAGTCTAGGGGGAGAGAAAGTAAGCTGCTTATTAGCAAAAAGTCAAAAACACAGGGCCAATTACAGATCTGAACAAGAAGAGCTGAGGAACAGCGCGGGGAGTAATTCTTTCTTCAGCCCAATGGACTCAAGCAAGGGGCAGGTTAGATGAGAATAGAGCAGCAACACCGGTCGGAGCAGTAATTAAACAGAAATGTTTGGAGTCAGAAACAGCTCTATAACAATGGAAGGAAATGCTCAACTACAGCAATTGTCTGGCCTCACCAAGATGCTAAATTGGAAGGATTTAGGGGTTGCTCCCTAAAGGAGACACGGGGGGTAGTGAAGGGAAAGTGGGGGCTCAGGAGATATGTAAAGAATCCATTTGTATTTCAAATGTTGTAAATTAGATTTTTAAAAAAGAAGGAGAGAGGGAGAGAAAGACAGAGCCTTCCTACTGAACCAGCAACATAAAACTGAATAAACCACAATAAGATTGCCCTTTTTCTGCTATAAACTTGGCATTAAGCTTGTCATGTTCAATGACAGCCTACTAGGCCTCACGCTTTACCCTTTGGAATTTGAAAGATTGGCAGGTGTCATGATTTCCTTAACATAAAAGACCTTGCAGATAATGTTCACCATGCACATTTATACTTCATAACTCCACTTCCCTCATTTTGGCATCATCGGGTGAGCTCGCCATTCAGGCTGTGGTTGCCCAGACTGCCCAGAAGCATATCTGGCCTGAGGACAGTGTTTACTGCAAAAAGAGCTTGCAGCAGAGGCTGTACTTTTATGATGCTCCTTAGCAGTCTAAACATGCCCACATTTACAATAATGAGCTGCTTTGTAGAGAGCGGCTCTCTGAGAACACTGTTACATTTCTTTGAAATGTTGAATGCAACCAGAATGGCTCTCCTCTCACTTAAGGCTAGAGACACAGTCCCATTTAAACAATAATCCCTTCTCTTTGCAACCTTCTACCCCAGCCAGATCCTTCCAATAACTCCCAGAGTTGGGGTGAGGGGTCAACATTGAGGGAAACAGAAGCTCCCGTAGAAAGGCTGATAGTTTCATTTCAACTAGCATCACACAGCACCTGTTTGCCATTGCCCAGTGTCACTTGAAAATAAACAAGAGACTCTATTTGAGGAATCAGTGGGAAGAATGAAAACCTGACACTTTCTTCTAATCCAAAGGGAAAGAATGATAGGTTGGAAAGGCACTAACCTAGCCTACTCATTTAAATAACTAGTTTTGAAGATTTCAATAAATCTGACCTGACAGATTTAAGTTTTCATTACAGATAAAATTGAGAAAAAAGAAACTGAAACAATCCCACTCATGCCTATTACCCAACATTAACATTGTCATCTCCTTCCTGGTCAACTGATCTCCTTGGTACCCTGGTGCTGCATCATTTAAGTAATCACTCCTTGAAATGTGTTCCCAGGTATCTCTAAAAGGTAAGAATTCTTTGGCAGTCTTTTAAAGGAGGCCAAGGAAATATCTTGAATCTCACAACCTTTAATGCTTTTGTCAGCATTGTCCCCCACAAATGGCATCTCTCAAACCAATAGCATCAACCCACATGTTAGATGTATAAAGGAAATTTAAGAACATCATTAGTCCCTGGTTTGCTGCAGAGAATCATTTTTCTGTTATGGTCAAGATCTTAGAAAACTGAGCTCTTCTTCTGTGACCTACTATCCTTTTATTTGTAAATTTTACTTTTGGTATTCAAATAAATGATGTATTTCATTTATATATATTCTTAAGCTTGATTTAAAAATATGTTCTGGGCAAACTTTCGAGGTACCTGGCTCTGTTAGATGAAGGAGGACAGAAACGACCAACAAGGAAAAGTAATCAGCCATTCTCTCACTGGGTCCAAATTTTGTTGGGTGTGTAAACAGAGATCAATGCTTTCAATTGCCTTTTATATTAGTAAATGCTGCTGAAGAAGATATAAAGGATATATATATATATATATTTTATATCATATATAAAATTTGTATGAGTTCTTTTTTTCAACCTTATGCCACTGTTGTTTCCTTACTTGCCCCAAAACAGAAATCTCCTACTCAGCTGTAAACCATGATGCGCTCCCTGATTTACTAATAGAGAGCAGCATCTGAGCACAGCAAAGTAAATAGCCTTCATCCTTATTAATAAAATAGAAACATACGAAATGAATTATTATATTTAAAACTTTTACACAGAGTTCTTCTTTAATAAAAAAGTGTGTCTCCATCCTTTACTGTCTTACATTACTCATAAATACCACAATTATAAAATGACAACATTTTCTCCCTGACTTCTTTAGAAAACTAAAGAGATAAACCAGATGCTTGGATCTGACCTAATGATCTAATTTTTTAAGGGAATGGAATAGCAATTTTTAAAAACATTTTAGTATGTATAATATAATTTCTATGACACAAACTTGAATTACAAATCATAATATTAAAATTTTAGCGTGAATTTCCCCCAGTTTAAAACCGCAATGTCTACAATGCGCTCATCTCCTAAATTAACTTCTATCCTATACCATTGCATAAATGTTTTTAAAATAATTTTGCTGTGTGTGTACAACATTACAATTATTTAGTTTTGTTTGGAGATTTTATGAAATGTAATCATGTAAGTGGTTTTTTGAAAGTTGCTTTTCGTGTTCAACATTATATCTCTAATATTCATTCATAATGACCACATGTGCCTGTGTTTTATGTTATTCATTTTCTCAACTGCATAATACTCCATTGTGTGAAGATAATACGACCTTTTGATTTCCTAGTCAAGGGGAACTGAGTGGCTTTAGAATTTGTTTGTTTCTTCCTTATTTCTCACTGATATAGGCTGTGAGCACCCTTGTCTGACATGCCAAAATTTAACAGCGATCCTCTTCTTAAGACTTTTACAAACAGCAGTGGGGATTTCCTGTTTATGTTTTCCTGTTAATAAAATTAAGTGCCAATACATAAATTAATTTCAAATAAAAACAAAACCATAGTTTTTAGCTTTGATGCACACAGGCCATGACTCACAAGCAGGAAGATTCTCCATGATTACATCGTGACATCCTTGAACTGGAAGAGAAAACCTAGAGAGAAACAGCAGGAGTTTCTGAGTGGAAGAACCTGAAAACCCGCTCCCGGCAACCACAAACCTGGGCCTCAGATCCATTTGCTAGAACAAGTTGGGTTAACAGGAAGACGGTGTGAAAAGCGATGGAGGCATTTCAAGCAAACGATCGTGAGAATATCATTTAAGCTACTTTCTTCCTCCACAAAACATCATAAACAAAACAAAACAAAAATTTTTTTAAAAGGGCAAAAAAAAAACACCCCACCATTACTTCTGTCTCTGGGATATTAAATGGAAATACATGTTTGGCAAAATACCTCAGGATTTTCTAAACTATTATCTCCCTATAGTTTCACTAACATGTTAACCTACTTAGAGCAATTAGTGCTTCATTAGTAAGGCTAACTAACTGTTGCCAGGCTCTGTAATGATTTGCCAGGCTTTCCAGATACAAGTGCATAATCAATGTTTTCCAATTACTTCTATAGTGCAACCACTATTTCAAATAAACTAGATAATAATACAAACCCATTACTGGAGCTGAAGTAGCAGAGGCATTTAATTGCGAGGCAGTTCTTCTCAGCTTTTAAAATTTTTCACACTAATGAAGTGTCATACAAAAAAGTTGTATTGATTTTTCCACCACATGGCTTCAACCACAAATATGTAATTATCCCTTTTATATCTAGCTGGGGGATTAAAATAATCTATAGTATATAGCCTTTACTTATCCCTGATGGGTTTAGTAGTACTTTTACCCTTTTCAAAATATGCAGCCCTTTGATGAATGAACTTTAGGCAAAATGTTGCTTTATTTGTTTCAAATCTTTGCTTTTTATAGTCAGTTTGTGTGCAAGTATTAAAGTCTGAAATTTTGAGCTTCTAAAACCTCCTAAAGAACACATTTTGATATAATTTAATTTACTGAGAGCATCATAGATATGTCTCCACTAAAGAAATCAACATGAGTATACAGTATTGCACATTAGTAGTACCTACATTTGCATTTCACTGTAGTTACATTTTTATTCATAGCTAATATTTTTGTTAACCATGTTATATTTTTACTCAAATAAAGTGGCTTCAGCATTAATTGGAACCAGTTCTTTCCCAGATCTTCAGGAAAAAAACCCAAAAAGCCATAAAAACAGAAGTACGAAAAATTCACTGACATTAAATTTCTTATTTTCTCATCACAGTTTAGTCAATAAAAAAGGGAAAAAGGTATTTTCATTATGAAAAGGGATCATTATAAGTATGAAATGAACGTTGCAGAGATTGGAAATTAATGCTGGAGGCTCAGAGCTTTTAAAACATGAATTTGTCTTTCTTGATCTCTTTACACATAAAATGGTCGCTTTCAACATTTTTGCTGAAAATTCTTTGGTTACACTAACATTATTTCAATTATGGTGAGTGTAAAAGTAGATTCAGAAGGGCAAAAACTATAGCTGAAACATCTGCAAGACCCTGTTCTTACCGTTCATACGTCAGAAGCAATCTCCCTACAGTTGAAGCAACACGTTAACCTACTTCCCACCCTGAGATTTCCCAGATGCAAGGATTTTTGTGATTTCTTGCCTTCCCGTTTTGTGTCTCAATGAAACATTTAAAGATTAATATACAGTACTCTGTTTTAGAGACATAACTATGAAGCAAAAATTTAATGGTATACACATATAAGCCTAAAATTTTTAGTAATATTTTAAAACTAGATATTTCATGTCAGAAATCTTTAGAATTTTCCCAAACAGAGAATTTAGAGACAAAGAACTGACTAAAAAGAACTGTTCCATACCAAGGAGACACAAAAAATAAAATACCCAGCATCACCGTGTGTATGTAGATGTCAATATCAATTATAGTATCTTTTATCTGTTTGCAAATGAACTTGCTAAAATGCCTTATTAACTATTAATTTTATATATTGTGTTACACTATCTAATCACAAGAAGCAAAACAAACATACGCATTTTTAAAATAAATAAAACAAATACACATAAAGGCCAGTTATGTACAGTGTTTGACTCTAACATCCACGTAAAAATAGTCTTCATGGTAGACGCAACATCTGCAGATGAATGACAAAAGGCAAATGAAAAAAATGGATAAAGTAGTGCATCTTGGATACTAATTTATTTTTAAATTAATTCATACACAAAATGTTTTAATATTGATTTCTAAAGAAAAATGTCCTGGAGAATTTCTACATGATTCTTTCTATATGCAGGATTAGTTCCTCTGGTTTCATGTTGTTTTCTTTTCTTATAGTTTAAAACATTGGTCTAATTGTCTTTAGGTATCCAGAGAAGCAGTGGTCAGGCCCACGTTCAAACTGATTGAGAGAAACATTCCCTCTACCGTAACGCTTATTTCAATGCCTCTTTTCACATGCCTTTGTATTGTATGCGTGCAGCCTTCTGTGGTGGTAAAATACAAGTAAGAAATATGACTGTATCAAAAACAGATTATTATCCAGAATTGTGAGATAGATAAAAAGTGGGATTTCTGTCAGGAGGGAAGACTGAGAGGAGCTCTCCACTGCAGATTCCAACTCTCAAGTCTGCCCGCAGCGGCCAGCGGCGCATGTTTCCCAGATACTAAAACGCCATTACCTTGACCGTCGACATAAAGCGATCAGAGTCATATTTATTGATGAAACTCTCTGCTCCCACTCTGCTGCACTGAATGTGCATCATACAGCTGTCAGCAGAGCCAGGGCGCCACGGCGATGGGCGCTTGTGACATTTTCCTTTCATAATTTATGAAAACAAAAGATCTGAAGTTTGTAGGACACTAGAGTAATTTTAAAATAGTCTCCATGAAGGCTATATTGTGGTCTGTAAAATAAGCACTTTTCTGGCTTATGGTTTTTAGGACAATCAATTGCAAACTAAATTAGAACCATAAACACGGCTGTTATTTAAAAGATTCTAATCCTGATGTGAGGGTTACAAGTGCGACTGGCTATTGGGGAGGTGGTTAATTACCGTCACATACTTCTCTTCGTGGTGCGGGATGGTTTCGCCCACACGATTTCACAGGCGCTTTATAAGTTTAAGACCCTGAAAAGTCGCCTAATTATTTTCTTACTTCAAGGCAATATTTTGCATCTGTGATATTGTTTGGTAGCTACAAGATGCAGACTAAAAAGTCAGCTATGTGCAAAAGGATTTGCGTTTCCTGTGCAACTATCGTACTAGATTTGATTAAACAAGAAAGTCAGCGATGACACTGGACTATAATTTATGGGAAAGCTCTCTCCAATAAGAAACTATCCCTGGATGAAAGATAACAAATTATACAACTCTGTGGGATTTTTCATGTGAATATAGATAGATAGATAGATAGATAGATAGATAGATAGATAGATAGATAGATATAGATAGATGTAGATATATAGATATATATTTAATAGATAACCTGGATATGTGACCTACATGAATCCATGCATTTTAGAATTGGAACTTTAGAATTAACACTTTGAATTCAAGTTGAACAAGTAAAATGTAACCAAGAAAAGATTTTACAGAAACTAGAGAAAAAGATCACAGGACATGTCCCATGATTAGACTTAATGACAAATATTCTTTTCACATCCACATTCCATTCTGCCTGGGACATCTATGGACCTAAGCATGATATACAACGGAGGCTAGAGCTATATGACAACAAGAACACATCAAGTAATAATATGCCATCCATATGTACATATGCCATTTCATCAGTAAAATTGATTTCATCTTAGTATCTCCTTGCATCATCTATTCTAAACAAGAAATGCTTTGTTGCCATTTTCTTATCCAAGAAAGCTAAGGTAGAAATGCAATGAACATTTCTAAAATGAATTATTCAAACATAGGAGAATTTATAAAACTCATCTTGAAGTAATGAAGCTTACCTACTTACGGCTAGGATGTCTTGCCCAGAAATGTCCCAGGCCCTATTAGAGAAGGGAGACAGGAAATAAAGGTTGTCTGTATTGTGTGTATACAAAGTGGGGCACACTGGTGCTTAGGGTTCAGACTGAGAGTAGCAAGCCTTCCTATGCTCTGGCAAGAGGCCTGGAGAATACCCAGGCAGACTGTAAGATCAGAAAGCACTCCCAGGATCACTTCTCCCATTGGGTAGCACCCTAGACAGGGAGGGAGTCTGTGGGTCCCTTCTCAAGCCAAAGCCATAGTGTCCTGCCCAAAACCAATCCCCACCAGGCTGAAGGCACAGCAACAGGGAAGCACCTTTTCCACTTGAATATGAGCAGCCCTAATCCTCAATCTGGCATGAAGCTCAGTTAGGGGTCATTAGTCCCTAAGTGACTTGTCCCCGATGTCAGCTGCTGACCTGTTATAGGGCTTACCTGTTGCAGATAAAACTGGGAGACAGAACAACATAAAGCAGGGACCATTTGACTTGAATGATCTCTGGAGTTGTCCTTATTATTATGCACATTTATGACTCGTATTAGTTCCTAGATATGTAAAATGGGCCTCACAGAGATGATATGAGGATTTATTGAGAAACTGTGCAGACCACCGGGGTGGGCACTCAGAAAGTCCACAATATGTGACTATTCCTGATGTCGTGGTTCCATGCATGAGCTGTAAGTTCCCTGACTCCACATGTGTATGTGTCCCTCAGTATGTATGCATGTGTATGTGTAGGTACCTGTCCCACTCCTGGTTCTAGAGTCCTGAGCTTATTAATCGAAGAGGGATAAAAAGAAGTGAACTTGTTTAAAAACTGGAGGATGGAAGAAAGTAAGAAAGAAAAATATGTCAGAAGTCTTAGTGCCTGACCTGCTCCAAGTACTCCAAGTGCATTTCTTCTTTTACCCTTCCCTCTGCATACTCTCCAGATATGGCATCCCCCATCCAATTTATGCTGTCAGTCCCCATCCCAGGTCCCCTCCCCCTTATTTGTATCTCACAGTTATGAAGCCCGAGGAGCAGTGTTGCACGGGCTTGAGATGAAGCCTGTCAGACAGCATCAGAGCTGAAAATTACAGCTGATTAAAGGAATAAAAAACCCTCCAGGATCATTTGGTGTTCTTGAAATTGACAAGTGAAGGTGCTACCCCTTTAAAAGTCTGGTAGGTCTCTGGGCTCCGAGAAGGAGCTGTCTCTAGAACCATGTTTATAACCCTGAGAAACAGAAAGGAATGGACTCACATCCTTTTATGAAGCTTTAAAAGCTTTGTTTTCACTCTCCAGTGTTTCTTAATCTTAGCAAAAGCAAGGCGAAACTTGGGGCTGAGTATCAGCAGCATGTTTTCCTAACAGAAGTAAAGCATGCAAAGCCAAAGAAGGGGGTCTCTGTGAGCCCTGGAGGGGGAAGTCTGTTTTCCTGGGATTCCAAAAGCTGCAAAGCCCCCCTTTCCCTTTCTAAAGGAGCATAGGAAATGAGTTTCTCAGTGGAAATAAAATGGAAGGTTGGTACTTACCGACAGTCACACTAATATAATGCTCTCTAAAAAGCCTGCGAGAACCGTATTCTCAGCCATTAAATTCAGGATGCGCTGGGAGCTCACAGCAACTCCGGGCCTGAAGGAGACTAGTGTTGTGAGGCCTCAAATCTTCCCACTCCTTACTGTGTTTTCTGTTTGCTGCTTTTATGGGAGCGCACGTTTTTATTTTTTTTTATGGATGTTAAAACATTTATAACTGTACAAGGTCAATGCAGAAAGCTTTGCATCCAAACTGAAATGGTACAAGTAGCCACAAGGGATAGATTAGACCTAGAAGAAGGGGAAGTGAATGCTGCAAATGTGTAGTTGCCTTTTCAGGATGCTTCTACCACAACGGTAGCCCAGAGGAGATGAGCCAATGAATGGAAAGATGTCTGACAGACTTGTGTCCAAGACTAGAGTGGGGAAAGAAGTTCTCAGGGCTGGCCTGATGACCTGTGAGGAGCTGCAGTTGGCCTCTTTCTAGCTCACTTCGGCCCTATCTCCTCACCCCTCCATTCCTCACAGGTTGCCCACTGGCAGTCTTGTTCTCTGTGTCCTGTCTCAGACTCAGATAGCTACTCCTCTTGAAGACACATGGGATTTTACTTAGAGACAAAGACTACATCTCCTGTGATCCGGTGCATATCTGGTACCTGGGAGGTTGATCATTAAAAGATGTGAACACTCATTGCTTTGTTTACTTCAAACATCAGAGTTAAGGTTCAATGTCAGCTACGAAAGATTACCTCTAGTTGGCTCTCTACCCTATTTGAAAAAAATAAACCCAGTGAAGTAACTGGCAATGTGGTTTGGAACCACAAGAAGACAGTAAGCTAAGAAAGAGAAAGGAGAGAAGCCCTGTTTAGTACACCAGATCTCTGTAGCCAGTGCACACAAAGGAGGTTCTTGGCATAAGCAGGGGCCTATATTTTTGGATTTCACCATTAATTGGGTCTGCAACCACAGACAATTCACTTTGCCTCTTGGATCCTTACACTTCCCTACATAATGCTGGGATAAGCTGACCCATCCTGCTGCCCACCTGTAATAAACAGTGCTCGACAAATGTCAGATTTTTACCTCATTTATCCACCCAATAAAAGATGTAAACTTCAAAAAACAATATTGGTTCAGCAAGCAAAAGACCAGCATTCTACTATCAATGTCTTGACTAATGAAGTTAATCAGACTCTTAATTTCTTTCTCTGTAAAATGCAATGACATGCCAGGCCTATTGCTTTGCAGAAAACAAACTAAAGTACTAATTGCTATAATGCTTTGCAAAAGGAAATATATATTATTACTTCTTTCATGCACTGAAAGTGCTTCTTAAAAATGCTTTCCTGAGGTCTAAAAACTGTTATATTTTTTTCTTCTAAAAAGCCAGGATTTCAATTGAAGAAATGCATGAATATTCATACTTTCCTGAGATATATCTGCAGTTTTCTCCAAATGTTATTATTTGCTTGTAAATTTCTCTTGTCAAAATGGCATTTCCCCTGGCCACCTTCCTGCTATGATTAAGCACGAACTTTGACATCATATCTAGACCAGGCCAACCAGGCATTCAAAAGGCAAGAGGTGCTGATTAGTTTTCTGCGATTTGAAAAAATGAGCCTGATGGATTGTTTTTACCAATGTAGTCAGTTGAGTAAATGCAGTGACATCACTGGTGGTGTCACTGAGAGGTGTGGTGTCTTGCATCACAGGAATGTTTGTGCCCTCAGGAAGATTTTACTCTAAAAGTTAAACATCTCTTTCATGTGTTTACGAGCAGATTCCCTTTTTTTAAAACCACAAAACACTTTCAGAAGGATAAATTTGACTCAGCACCCATGATAATTATTGGCACTATTCCTAAATCCTCTAAGCTTTACCTGTTGCAATGGTAGGTATGCAAGGGCTGAGGATAATAATTTATGCCCAGCTTTTTTCCTCCTTTGACTTTAGTTTTGATATCACATCATGATTCAAAGCTTGGTGCACCATAAATTTTCTCCAAATGTGTAGTAATTCCTAGGTGCAGTCCAAAGTTATGATTCATTTATACTGGAGTGACAGCATAATACCTAGGTGTCAGAATCCATTAAAACTGTTCAATGTCTTCTGTTTATTTTTAGAACCAATTGAGACTTAACTGATGGTGAAAAATATACAGTCAAGTGTGTTTACTTCACCTTTACAAAGAATCCGTTATAGTCCCAATTAATTTGTTATTCCTGTCACAACAGGTACTGGAAACTTCAAAGCTGTCATTACTGTTTCTGCCTTTCTTTCCAGGCCTTGTGTTTATTTTTAACCCATTCAGAAGTATCTGTCTATTGTAAAGATTCCTTTCTCTCTCTCTCTCTCTCTCTCTCTCTCTCTCTCTCTCTCTCTCTCTCTCTCCTCTGTCTCTCTCTCTCTCCCCTCTGTCTTTGTCTCTCTGTCTCTCTCTCCATTTCTCTCTCTGTCTCTGTGTCTCTGTCTGTGTCTCTGTCTCTCTCTGTCTCTGTCTCTCTCTCTCTGTGTCTTAGGGAGATACAGAGGGAGTAAAAAAATGAGAGAATGATAAGACATAAAATAACTAGGGCTGCATATTTTCATTTGGTTAAAACAATAGACTGTGTACACTGAAAAACATAACCTGATAGATTCTGCACCAGAAATCTGTTGTCTTGCTTCTGAGTGAGATACTCTCTTTTATGCTAACACAAAAGATTTCCTTCAGAGTACCTGGGGTCACAGTAGGGGTAGGGTAGACCAGATGGACAATAGTGAAATTTAAACTACTTTAAATGTAATAGGCATTACCACTGAGGTACTTTTCCTACATAACATTGTCTTTTCTTACTATTTCTTAACAGTTAACATAAATAGTTTCTAATAGGAACATCTCCTTTCAGGCAAAAATCAAGCAGAACTCTTGAAGGCTTGTATTCTCATTTTGGGGGGAATGTTTTTGGTAATCCAAAACTATATAGTGTTCAAGATGGTATTGTAGCAGAAGCATGAGAACTATCACAAGTATTATGCACTAAACAATCTTTACTCCAGAAAATTCCCTCCATGCCCAAACTAAGGATGGCGAAATGATTGAATGTAATTTACACATAGGTGTGTGAAAAGACAGCTCATGTCTTCCTTGTTACTGTCTGAGGAAGCTAAGGATTCCACAGCATTATCGAACTGTGGGGACCAGATTTTGCAGTGTTGCTCTTTTGACTTGACACCCACCTGAGTGTGGGGTGCTGAGCTCCAGTGGCATGCAAGGATGAGAGAGAGTTTTGGCTTAAGCTTTTGTTATGAGTTGGATTTGAACTTAACTCTGTGTCCTTGAATAAGCTACTTAATCTCCCTGGGTCTCACTTTTTTTTTTTTTTCTCACTTCTCTTGGAGTGACAGTATTCCCAAAGCCTACATGTAGAATGAGAGAACATGATGCATCAGTAGCCTTTAGCACACAACTCTAGGTACCTGATAAGTTCACAGTAATCTTTAGTTGTTAATGTGGGCAGATATTATTAAGAATATCTACTCGGGGGAAGTAAAAATCCTGGTCCTTTGCAGACCCGGCCAACCTGGTCTGCAAAGTTTTGAGGATTCATTGGTCTGAGAACAAGGCAATCACCTCAACTCTAAAACAAGCAAAGAACTGAAAGATTACGTAGAATAGAAGTGAAGATCATGTAACTCAGTAGTGGCCCAAATTTTCTGATCAAGGAGATTATGGTCCCACAGAGGAAAGTGATTGATGATGTAGAGTGTGCCTAAGGAGAGTCACATGGAGAGAAAACTTTCTCTCAGGCTGTCACAGAGAACAAATTGGCCAAGCAATGGCCGTGACTCATCCACATACATGGCTGACACTGACAAAGGATCTACAATCTGAGGTACCGTGTCTCAGAATAAACCCTGAGGGGATTTCCCTGACCTTATCAGATACAAAAGCTACAATTATTGTTACATAGGTCTTGTTTTATCTTGGTCTTAACCATCCAGCAGAAAAGTATAAAAATGACGTACAAGAAGTAAAGCCAGCCATGTTGTTGAGCTGTAGGAGACTCAGGTCAACAGCTTCTGACATTGCCAGTCAAGTGGAAGACTCAATACCATTATGGACTACTGGACTATTTTGGAATATTTTGCAGAGTTCACACACCTATAATATTTAAATGATGGAACTAAAAAAAAGGGGGATATAGATGAATGACCATTTTGTATCTGTGTATTCAACAGAATGTAGAGAATTCAATGAATAGAGGGATTTGTTCTAATAGTGTTTGTAAACAGGATATCATGTCTACATCTCGTATAACAAATAACCACTAGGAAGGCAGTATGCAATATGTTAATTATTGGAACTGTCCTACCAATTTGATTTGAAACTGTCTCATTGCTATTTGTTTCTCAATAAAATTATGGGAAAAAAGATGTGCGGTAATAGTTTTCTTAAAAGAAATCTGTGCTTCTGTTAATGAATAGAATGATTTGTTCTAATGGTGTTTGTAAATAGGATCACAAGTCCGCATCTTGTACAGCAATTAACCACTAAGAAGAATATATGCAGTATATTATTTGTTGAAAAATAAAAAAAATAAAATGAAAAAAAAGAAAGAAATCTGTGCATGAAATTAGCATGACTGTTAATTTTGTTTCTCTTTCTGCTACATAATTATCATAAATAATTTATTTTTATTTGTTTCAGTTGTGAAATGTAATATTTTAACCATTCAAAATTACTTCCAGGAAAAAAAAAAGAAGTGAAGAGTAGGAAACTAGGCAGTGGGCTTGGGACAGGGAGCAGAGACAACAGCTACTGGCTTCTCAGTCTACGTCAGCATAGTGGTAATGCCAGCTCCACGGTCTCATAAGCCCTGATGACAGCCAAAGTGCTGCTCCTGAGGAGTCAGAGTTTTCCAGTGCATGTGCCGTAGGTGGGCTGATCATACAGGAAGACCAGGAGCTGAGCCCTGAGAACTTACCCCAGGCAAGTCAATGCACACCTCTGCCTCAGCTGCCAAAAATTTGTTAGCGAACAGGTACTTACAGCACACTACTTCTTTGAACAGACTTGAGATGACATGCCAAAATGTTTAAGAAAGTAAATTTTAGGTTTTGAAATTCTGCCTCATTTTTATTGGTTTTTAAAATTGTCTTTAAAAATACAAAAATAAAAAAGGAATTACAGGAGAGAATTGGAGTAGAAAAACCAGATTAAATTCAACACTGTTACAACTGAATGAAGCATGTAGTACTAAACATCTTGCTAATCAATGCAAAAGGGAAAAAAGGGGGCCAGGGAGATGGCTCAGTGGAATAAGCATGAAAAACTAAGCCACTCACATTTTAAGAAAGGAGGTAGCATAGCAAATCTTGACATAAGATTCCCAAAACTATGCCTCACATAAGCAAATCTGTAGTGGTAAACTTCTCGTTGATATATAACAAGAAATCTGTCCTCTGTTTTGAAAATTTCCCAGCTTAGCTGAACTCAGAGATATCATTAGCCCAGGTTCAGAAATGTAATGAGGGGAATATCCCTAAAAGTAGGTAAAGAAAGATGAGAGAATGGAGAGCTGGTGGAGACATTCAGGGTGTTGAAGGAGAGGGAAAGAGCTATGATTGTTGATCTCTTACCTCCTTACCTGCTCCTTATGGTAGCAATGGACTGAGAAAAGTCTGAAACAAAACATGCATGAGTCTGAAACACAATATAGACCTGCCTATGCGATAGCAATTACAGTTAATTCACCCTGGGAACTGGGCAGCTCTACATATGGACAGCAATCTAATATGTTTTGATAGTGAAAAATATCTGAAGAATATCTAGCATAAGCTAGTGGGGAAAAGAGTTGCTTAATATTTTCCAAGAATATTTACAGGTAATCAGATAACAGGGAGCAAGTTTGAGTTTTTATTTTGTGGCACCGAGTGCCACCAAATTTATTCCCTAGATAGTAGACATAAATACCAAGATTCTGTTTCCTAAAGCTCTGTACTTGGCTCTTGAATTCTGCTTCTGGGCATCTCTGCTGAGATCTACAGCAAAGGTACCTTGTCTTCAACCTCCCTGTTCAAATCTCTGGCTTGTCTATTATTATATTTCAGACAAACAAATCTCAGCCTGTTGTTTCCTGGCCATAAGGCCCTCCAGAGCTTGCCAGGAGCTACAGTAGTCATATTTCTCAGAATAGCAAGAAAATTCCACTCCATCTGAGATTTGGCCTCTTTCTCAAATAAGAGTTTAGACCTCACCGTGCTGCAGCTGCCTGCACAGTCCCCCTTCAGCCTAGCCACTCCGAATGCCTTGCAACGCCACCTGGATGCTTCTTATTCTACCCTGTGCTCCCTGCACATGCTGCAAGGTGTTTCCTGTGGGGCTTCCTGGTCAGTTGGCTTCCATCGCTCAAGACACGAGCAGGGCACCTTCTTCTGTGATGTTTTCTGAGACCTGTGGCTCCACCACCACTTTTCAAACTCCCAGATATAAAGTCTTATAGCATTTTCTGTTTTGCATTGTGATTATTTACCAACACACATGCCTTTCTCACTCAAACTCTTTGAGAACAGAAAAAGGTCTGAGCACCTGAGAGGAGGCGTAGGGTCTCAAACACACTGGTTTAATATATGAATCAGGCAAAATTGACCTAATGATATTACAAACAAATGAGAGCACAGATTTGAATCAAGCTTTAGTTTGCTCTGAGAGAGAGGGCGTGAGTACCAAATAGTTCCTGTACAGCTCTCCTAATCGTGGGTGTCAGAGCTCGTTAGCTGTTTCGAGCCCTTGGGGAACCTGACACACCAAGAGGCATTTTTCCTACAAGGATCAGGGAAAGTAGCAGCAGTGTTTGCAGTCTGGTTATCTCTTAGTATGCTTGGTATTTCAGAGATTCCCTTAGACTGCATGACCCTGGACTGGTTGTTTAACTTTTGAGCCTTCATTTTCATTTTTTTGTAAAATGGGAATAATTATAGTATCTTTCAAATTGGATTATAAGGATGAAACTATCTAATTAGTTACAATGGTCTTAAAACACCACTGGCCTGTCATAAATGCTACAGACTTGAGTTTCTGGATATATATATATATATATATATATAGTTTAATATATGTATTGAACACCCATCTGGTGTTGATTGAATTTAGAGATAAGGCCTTTCAGCAAGCAATTAAGGTTAAAGTTATAACATGACTTCCGCACTAAATAAACTCTTTGAGAACAGGAAAATATTCTGAGCACTTGATAAGCAGCATAGCTTCTCAAACAGATTGTTTTAATATATAAATGCTATTGCAGACAATGCGTGTGAAGGTCGAGAGAGTGTGGCCCTGACATGATCTGATCAGTATCTACGCAAGAAGACATAGCAAGCTGCTTTTTCTGTCTTATCTCTCCCTCTTTCACTTCTCTCTTTTTTCTCTTCTGTGTGAAGAGATAACAGAAAGGTTCCGCCTATATGCCAAACGAAGAGCTCCAGGAGAAACTCAATCAGCTGGCGCTTCGTAGGACTTCCCAGCCTCCAGAACTGTGAGACACACACTTCCGCCCATTAAGCCACCCACCTTATGGTACAGCATTTTGCTACAGCAGCCTGAACAGACTGATAAGCCATGAAAAATTTTGGCTGCTCTGATTACAACTTTTATTATTTGATAGCCTATATTTACCACCCAAATTGTCTCCTACTCTCCTAATGGGCTCTAAGTGTCTTGATTTAGCCTGGATAATCACCAAAGTAAAAAAAATCTACCCAACCCTTTTACTGCTACGGTTTCAAAGTAAAATTTACCTCTGGGACTTCTAATAGTAGCCATGGCTATACGTGAAGGAGCCGGTATCATGCCCATTTTTTGAAGTTTTCTGCCTGAGACCATCAGGGGGTGATGAAGGTTCAGGGTTTCCTGTGCAGAGCAAAATGCCCCTGCTGACAGCCGACTATCCTTTCAATTTTGAATAAAATGAGTGGAAGATAACTGAGAAATTCTGCTCTTTCTGCTTGAGTGAATACCTGTCATGCTTCTTACATCTACTGCAGCAATTAACACACACAAAGCTATATTTGCTAAGCCAGTGCTCCCCAATGGGGGTGTTAGCTTATACCACTGAATAGCAAAGACCTCTCTGAATTTTTTAGCAAGCTAGCTTCTCCCTGAGCTCTTGTCCACACAGCCAAGAAGCAACTTCTGCATATACACTCAGCCCTCCCGCCACGCTCTCTTCTCCTTTGATTTTTTTCTCCAAATCAGGGCTTCCTGGCATTCACCTCTAGATGTAACCAGACCTCCTCAGCTCTGCTACCAAGCCCATTCTTCCCCACAAAGGCTTTCAATAACCCAGGGGCTTCCAACCCTGCTGCGCATTAACATTATCTGAGACTTTTTTAAAAAATGCTGATGCCCAGGACCAACATCATATCAATTAGATAGCTGAATACGGGTGGTGATGGTTTGAACATACCAAGGGGGTTTGCAAACCCCTGGAGTAGCCCCCGAGCAGAAGAGCAGCTCCACTCTGATGTGTTCCAGGCCTGCTCTAGATCCTCACCTCATCTCCCAGGTTCAGTGGCTGGGTTTGGCCTTACATCTCTGTGCTTGACTGAACAACTTGATAATCCGGTTTCTGCTCACAGTTTCTCTGGGGGATGAGCTGCTTGTTCTTAACCATCACCTTCTCTCTAGGCCTACACATGAGTCGTTGAACCCCAGCTTTACCCATGGAGAGGGTATGGAGAAGGTCATATCCAGCTACCAGGCTGCTGAGCTCCAGACCTGAGGCCTGCCTGCTGGCATCTCCCCCACCGCCTGTTGTCTCAGCGAAGTCCAGCTGGAACACCACAGTGCAGATGCCTATCTGCACCCCAGGCTCACCTGCCTACCAGGCTGTGTCTGCCTGTGTGTCATGGGGCTCCTGCCCCCAGCTTCGAGGCTCCAATCACTCGAAGGTTGAGTCACTACCATGATCCTTCTCAAAGGACTGACTTTTACTCTGAGATAGAGCCCTTCTTTGCTTTTTGGTGTTATAATTATCCTTCCTCCTAAAGCCACGTCTGATGGCAACTGCTCGTTAGCACAGCTTTAAAAAATGGGCAACCCCAGGACTGCTCAGAGGTTTTTTCTTTCTTTTTTTTTTTTTTCTTTTTACTTATTGACCAACACAATCTCCAGATTTGGGAACCAGTGAGTGGGATGATCGCAAGATATCTCTACTTTCGAATGACAGCTCATGCATGACAGATAGACTTCATTTCTAGATCTTAGGGTCCCTCGATCTCTCAGTCTCTGTCTCTCTGTCTCTATCTCTGTCTGTCTGTCTGTCTGTCCGTCTGTCTCTCTCTCTCTCACACACATACACACACACACACACACACACACACACGCACATGCACACACACACAAGAAGACATTATGGCACTCCCATTATTCATGTTTTCACTTTTATGAAATTTCAGTTTTGGCAGACTATCTCACCTGAAAATACTTAATAAAAAATTCTATTAACAATTTATACATTTTAAATAGTGTCCATTATACTCTATGGATATAATAGTTCTATTTTATTACTTGCTATTGTTATCAATGTCTTAGCTGCCTAATTTATAAATTAAATGTTACTAGGAGCATCACCATAGTACATGTAGGGCTCTGTATTATCTGTGGTTTTAGGGATCTTCTAGAGTACTTGGAACACATCTCCTGCAGATAAGGGCAAACCACTGTATAAAACCAGCAAGTCAGGACACACATAAGTCAGTCAGATTAAAGAGAAATCCTTTGAAAGGAATCAGTTTAGCATTATGAGAAATTATTTATAGTGACTTTTTATGTCTTAGTTCAATGTACACGGGTGAAAACCTGGTCCTAGACTGGCATTAGTTTCCAGACACGTAGTTCAGAACATTAATTTATTTTAATTCCTATTTTTTTTAACTGGAGGAAAAACTGAGACATGGAAATTAAAAATTTCCTCCTGGCCACTCAGCGGGTCAGCAACAGAACCTGGACTAAACCTGTCTCTGGACTTAGACCCTGCCCACCGTCCCTCTACTCTGACCACTCTGCCAACTGATAGGCCCTCCTCTCTCAGTTTCACTCACTCTCTCTTCATAGGAAAGACTCCCCCACTGGCTCCTAAGCTCTGTGTTAGTGAAAGTGGCCTTCTCAAACTTCCCATGCCTTCTTGCTTCTGTTTAAAGGAGAGATAGGAATAACAGTTTCTCATTCACTAACTGACCACTCAGGGCTAGGCACTGTGCAAAGTTTTTCATGAATGTTAATTCTTATCCCTTAAAAAGCTTGAAAATTAACATTAGCATCACAATTTTCCCAGGGAAGAAACTGAAGCACAGAGGTTACTGCCCCCAGTTGCATGGTCATCAATGTCAGGCCAGTGGTATAAAACCAGACAAGCTGTGTGCCAAGCCCACACTTGTATGCCAAGGACACAGTTTTAGATGCTCAACTTATTACCAGCTTTAACAGTACTAGCACACTTCTGGCTCTTGGTTTTTTGCCTTGCCTCTTTCTGTTAATATATTATACCCAGCACCCTGGCCCATAATGTCCCGTGACCCTAAAGCTCCACCAGGATGTAGCTCACCTTTTCAACCCAGTGTTATAGCACCCTGGATAAAGTAAAGTTGTGGCTGAGGAGGCCGAACCTATGTTTGAAGCTAATGATTGCAGTGATCTCAAAAGGTTCCTGTGGATGGTCCAGGAATCACTCCGATCTGCATCTGTGTACACTGATTAGCACTTGTTATCCAAGCTGGCCTAGGCAACACAGCCTAATCACTGCAAAATGAATGCTGCGACGTGCTTTAATTCCCAGGTTATCTTATTATCCGGAGATATTTGTCCTTATTATTGTTATTCGGGGGTGTTGGTGTCAGAAAACAGGGAATAATTTGACAATCCTGGAAAGAAAGATTGAACACTAAGCAGGCATAAAAACCATTGAAATTTCTTAGTCCAAATGTGTACAGAAATTATTCTGCCAGATCAGGAAAGAGGCCCTTTTGGAATCCTAATTCCAGAGAAAACCTGAAGATACACCACTATCTATTTACACTAATAAGCATAGGTACATAATTTCTTGGAGGGAAAAGACTGCATCTTATTTTTCATTGCTTCTTAGCACACCTAGTAAGTGCTCAGTTAATGTTTATAGAATTAAATGAGATATTTCCTAGGAAAGATAAAGATAGTAGCTTAAGGAGGCAACTAATAGGGAGGCACAAAAGCCAGTCAAAAGGAAAAAAAAAAATACACTTGAAAAGTTTTAATCAAAGGATTATGGCTGGTGGGGTCAATGTGTCATCACTTCCTATAGTATTTCCCTAGACTGCTGTACTAAAGTACCCCAAGCCGAGTGACTTAAAACAACAAAATTCATTCTCACAATATTGGACTCTGGCAGTTGGGAATGAAGATGAAAGCACCCCTCCCCTTCCTCCAGAACTGCACAGGAGATGGATTTCTTCTCATCTCTTCCTGCTTCCTGTGGGCATTGGCATGTCTCGGCTTTAATTTTTGCTTTCATCTTCTTGTGTCTTTCTCTTCTCATTCATATCTTCTCTTTGCTGTCTACCTGGGTCATCCAGAACATCTTAACTTGAGATCCTTCACTTCATTATATCTGCAAAGATCCTTTTCTCATATAGTCACATGCTCAGTTTCTGGCTTGGGGCCATATCTGGTGAGAAGGAGGATCATGATTTAAGCCACTACACCCGTATGATATTAAATCTTAAAAGGAGCCTGAGACTCAGGTCCCCACACTGATCTGGCTTGGTGTGACCAGGGCAGAGTGAAAACATACTGAGTTGGATGGAGGAAAGAAACGAAAAGGTGAGTGTGAGGGATATAATATTTCTAAAGCTGCTAAGTTTATCATTCATCCTTTCCTTCTTTAAGCTGTGCTCTGAACCACTTTCACTATTGTAGACCCAAGGTTGGAACAGAGAAGACAACCTGGGCAGAAGGAAGACATACAGTAAAGGAGAGGTCCTGTGCCTGGAAGAGGCACGCATAGTCCTCATCTTCCAGGCCTTGAAGGTTTAATGGGAGAAAGGATGGAAGTGACAGGGTGAGCTGTGTACTTCCTGTGTCCTTCCCCCTGTGGTGTTCTAGAGGGAAGACATGTGTTAGATAGGCCTAGGGCTGCCGAAAGCAGAGAGGGCTTTCTCAGCTTGTTGTGAGAGGCCTGGGCATAGAAAGACCCCTCACAGGACATCTTTAGAGCAACCAGAGTTGCTGCAAGGCCAAGCAAAGAAGGTACCTGTCAAGGGTGGTGTAGAGGAAGAGCAGCACAGAGCTCTGCTGAGCCACAAGAGAGCCTGGGCCCATTGCCAGGATGCTATCTAAATGATCCCCACAGTGGAGGCACAATCTCTGGAGCAGGCTCCCTGGCTGGGCCCATAGGAACAGTACAGCACCTGCAGGAGCCAACTCCTCAGACATAGAGGGAGCCAGGAGAAAGACCACGAGAAGCCACAGAAGCCAGCACTGGATGTCAGAGAATTAGTGGACAAGGAATGTCCATTTGTCAGACACTAGAAGACAGAACAATGACAGCAGTCTGCCGTTCTTCTAGGGGCCGCCCCTTCTTCTCACCCTGAGAAGATTATACAGACCCTCCTCTCTGGACACACAACTGTAACAGAGAGGCATGAAAAGAGAATAGAAAGGGACTGGGGAGATGACGCAGTAGAAGAAACACTTCCCTGGCAAGCGTAAGGGCCTGAGTTCAATCCCCAGTTCTGGAGAGAGAGAGAGAGAGAGAGAGAGAGAGAGAGAGAGAGAGAGAGAGAGAAAATGTCCACTAGATCTAAATCGTGCATTGAAATTGTCAATTGAGCAGGACCAAAATTAGCAATATAGGTGTCTTCCCTGCCCGCTCAGTCCTGGCTACCAGCAATTTAGAAAGCATAAATCACATCAGTCATGGAAAACAAAAGAAGCTCAATTTTATTTGCTTGTGAACTGTGCAATGAAAAAATGAGTTGATTTCTACCTTAAATATTTGAAAAACTATCTTGCAGCATTTACACCAGACATCATTAGTCTAAGTTCATCAATGTGATATAATGCTTAATATTGAGAAGGAACAACATGATCCTGCAGAACTGGAAGAGTATTCTCTCACTCCCAGAAGGCGTTCCTAAACATCTTCCACTTTATTTCATTGCCTAGTTCATTCCACATGTTTCATTCATGTCACAGAGGACTTTGCAATGAGGCTCTGACTAGGTCCAGGGATGCAGAGGTGAATTGATTAGGGGTTCTACCTAAACAATCAACTACCTATAATCTCTCCCTATGTGCAGAATCCAAAGCTTTGGTAAACTGACCACACCTCTGAAAATCCAGTCATCACTCTCTCCTACTTGTTAGACAATTTTTCTGTAACCAAATATTTAATGAAGCCCTCTGATGCTGTGGACAATCTGTCTGTACCCAACATTTACACTTTTGATTATATTCTTGACACTTTCATGGTCTATTTATTTACAGAGAGACCTGCTTTCATTTATAACAGGCAGAATATTTAGGTCATGCCAAGAATTTTTATTTTTCTTTGTCTGATTACTAAAAAAAGGATTGTACAGAAGAAAAAATGGCTAGATAAATAATGCCCTGACACCTCTTGCAGAATACCATTTTTAGAATTATTCAGGCTTCCTAGGATGATATTCTAAACAATAGTGGGTGAGGTCTCAGTGACATGCTCAATAATTATTTAGTTATTAATCTCTCCTTCATATTAGTGGATGTTATACTGCTAGCTCCATGCTTAACTTTCTGAATAATTACTCTCCTCAAAGATGAAGACATTATTAATGGCTCATCTCAATAAAATTAAAGTAATTTCCTTTCATCTTTTCCGTACTGCCTGGAATCTTTGCTTAGAGCAAAGGGTAAGAAGAAAAAGAAAGGACAATGAAATCCTGGAACCTCGCATAGCAGCTGCCTTCTAGAAGAGAGAGCAAACTTTATTTACTGTGATGTACCCTTAGCTTTGCCTGCATCTTTTCCACATTTGAACCAAAACCCCACCAGGCTCAAGCTTCCTTCCATAATGATGCCAATCCTTCTACACCTCCCGCCCAGAAGACTCACAGACAAGCGACACGGATTTTTGTGCGAGCGCAGTTATGGTCTATCATTATTAAACGTCTGTGGGTGGGCGGGTGAGGCATCTCACCACCAGCAGCCATTCATCAGCTCTTGCCGAACCGCTCACATCTGACCCCAGCAGCAATGATGCCACATCAAGTAGGCCAACTACCCAGTTTAGCAGCAGAGCAGAGAGCACAGGCTGGCTCCAAGATTAAGTACGCTGCCGCCTCCTTCCATTCCCAGGAGCTCCGTGGGCTGATGTTGTATTGATTGAGAAACTTTACCGGTAAGTATCACAAACAACAATAGGCAGGCAGACGGTCGGTGATGCCTGGATGTGAATTCCCCAGGGCCCAGCACTCTGGGCTGAGGCACCGCTACCACGGTGGCTGGGCACAGGTTGAATAAGGCTTCCCAGGAAGGGAAGAGTGAGAACTTGCAGTTTCAGATGCCATTTAAGCAAGTCCATGTGGGAACAGAGTGAGAGACAATGATGTAATTATCTATTCCCCAGCTTCCAACGGCTGCAAAAGCCTGTCATCTGTCAGTGTTTATATCTTCTCTAAGCCTTCCATATCTTGCTTTTAATGCTTTTTTTTGGGGGGGGGTTGAGGTCTATCATACCTAAAGCTAATACATAAGCAAGGCAACTTTCAGATTAAACAAACAAGAAATACAGTATCGCTATATAGGAATATTCACCCCACATTAATTCAAGAAATTAAAAGAGGACTTTCTTGTATATATTTCCCCATACTCCCAAAACACATTTCATTTTACCTCTTACCAGGTGAGCACCAAATGAGAGAAGGAGCACATATATTTCTGGAATTTTTTATTATTTATTTATTTGTATTTTAGTTAGAGTCTACAGGGTCTCACCAGACAGATTGGACTCGTAGTGATTCTCCTGTCTTCAGCCTCCCAAAGAGCTGAGATTACAGGCACGTGCCACCACGCTGTCTCAGTTGCTGTCTTAGCGCTCCCTGTGGGTGAGGCTGGCACGGCAAGCCAGGAATTGAACCCCAGCCGCTGCACCTGCATAAGCAGGTGTTTTAGTCCACTGAGCTATTTGGCTGGCCCTAGATATTTTTATATATACAAATGGTATTACTCGATAAAGTAAGGTGTGTGAAAATGGTCCTCATTGGGGGGAGAAGGGCTTGCTCCAGGACACATAAGTGTTTATAATACACATTCAGGCAGTAAAATACAGAGTGTTGAAAGGAAGTAATGTAGTAGGACCTGAGTGCTAATGAGAGCATACTCACAGCGTACACACACACACACGCACACATACAAACATGCAAGTGCATATAATTCCACAAACTTGACATAACCATTCTCACATCTTCACATCTCATTCACACATACAGGTTCTATTCCTGGGGGGAACAGTGACCACTGTCCTTCCAGGACATGTGCTGACACTGCTCTGAGCTCCTTTCTCACCTCTGGAAGGTGGGGTCCATCACTCCTCGTTCTGTACCCTTTGCATCATTTATCTGCATGTCTGTCATCATGGTAAAGGTAATCGTGGATATACTAAGTGGTCTCCTCTCCTAGACTATGGATTCCTTGTGAGCAGGTCATCTATATTGTTCTTTGGTCTGTCTAGGACTCATCTCAAGGTCTCGTACATAGTAGGCGTAGAAGAAATCTGTTTTGAGCTCAACAATTGGATTCAACATGGCAGATATAGCTACTTGTCCGTCCAGTATCTAACTTGTCTTCCCCTCTACCTATAGGACCTCAATTGTTCCAGAAAAGTGATGTACTTCTCTGAAATACAACTGTCTTTTCCCAAACTAAAAGTTCGCCATGGGGTTCTACCTATAAAGCACATGTTGACCTCATCAGAAGAACAGGTCCAGTGAGCACCACCTCTGGCCTTCACACTTGCTTCTTCCAGCAGCAACTGAAAATCCAGAACTTGGAGTGGAGTATAGAGTCTCAATACTAAGGTGTAGATCATGAATTCTGAATGGTGCTAAGGTTTACAGATATCAACATTTTTAAATAAGAACTTCTAAGTAGAAAATAAAAAACAAAGATTAAAAAAAACTGCATCTGAAATTAATTTTAACATCCTTTTTCTTTCTTGGTACATGGAGTTGAACTCAGGACCTTGAGCTTGCTTGGCAGACACTGTGCCACAGAGCTATGTCCCCCGCCCTTGGCATCCCTTTTCAATATTAAATGGCATTTCTCTGCCAAGTGTCTTGATGCCAGTGACTGTATTCTGTACTGGTATTTGTCTATGGGGTGGCAAGAAACCTTTCCTGTCCTACAACCATTATGTATGTCTCAGGGAGAGAAAAGGAAATCTAACATGTAACTGGGCAACATAGATCCCATTTTTGGTAAAATAAAAAGACAATCTCAATTCCTAAGTCTAGAAAGTAATTTCAGTTAACAAATTCCTGGAGCAATAGAGATTGCTAACTGCCCCTCAATACCCCAAGCTCCCTTTGCCCTCTTCAGCAATAGAACCTCTGGAGTTTTAGCCAAGAATAAAACTACCTAGAATCTGCATGTACAGCCAGTTGTGGCCAGGTGAGCCTGTGTTGGCGGAGCTAACGCAGCTAAGTGCTCAGTCTTTCTGTTTAAAGAGAAATGATTGCCATGTGCTTGTCTTTCTCCATTTCTTTGGAGTTGATTTGTGGGCACCATAAATCAAACAATCTTTGATCCTGAAAATCGGAACATGATCTTGCAGCAGGGGTCAGTTAACTATGGATCCATGGGTTGTGTTCTGATTAACAAAGATTGTTTAGCAACATTCTGACCACCAAATGCAGCCCACCACCTGCTTCATATTCCTGCAGGATTAAGAATGGTTTCTATGTTTTTAAATAGTTCCAAAAATGGAAAGAAGATATGTCGTGACTCATGAAAACTATATAAAATTGAAATGTCAATGTCTGATCAAGTTTTATTGTGAATGGCCACTTCTGTGCTTCAACAGCAGATCTGCATAGTAGCAGAGAAATCAGATCACCACAAAAGCCTAAGATATTTGCTATTTGGCCATTTCTGGAAAAATAAATCACTGACTCAGTTCTCGAGGATGCTCTAACAGTCAGATAGGAGGTACCAGGGTCCTGACTTCATGGAACACAGACACTTGCCCTTTAAGGTCCCCTAGCAGCTCACTTCTGAGACAGGTATGAACTTCTACCTTCTTTAAACAATGTCATTTGGCCTCTCATGAGAATCTTGATTAGTACAATGACCATAAGATACTGAAATATCATCACAGACCAGCTATATTTGCATGGGAAGAAGGGGCAAAGTCTTATACAAGTGATATTTCCATGAACATTTCCTGGGTTATTTCCCCTAAAATAGGCAAGAGGGATCATTGCACGTTTGGGAAGAGTGGAGAGTATGATGAAACGGTGCTGGTAAAATGGTGCAAGAAGAATTGCCACAGAAAAGAGCTTGTCCGTGACTTCCTCTTCCTTTCAGATTTCCCAAAGCCCTCTGGGAGGCTGTCGGATTAGCAGCGGTAGCAGCAGTAATGACTACAACAATAATTGGCAACATTTCCTGACACTTGTACCTGGCACTCCTTGAAGGTCTTGCTTTCTGTCAACTATTTTAATCTGCATGCCAGGTACTCTTATCAACAGTCGTATTCTCCAGTGGAAGAAACCATAACTCAGGTTACACTGCTAGCAAATGTTAGAGTAGTGGTTGAGCCCAGACTTACACCAGAGCTTGTGTAACTAACCTCTTTTGATGTCATTTCTAATCTTGGCATAACGTCATAAGGACCTGACTCAGAGGTTTATGTCAGCTGGAGATGTGGGCAAGAAGGAAGAATGAAATTGCAAAGGACTCTATAGGGGAAAAAAATTCGAACAGAGATGATGGTATTAGTGTGGGCCCTGAGAGAATCTGGAAAGGCTCACTGTGAACCATCTTAGAGGTCAGGCTAATCTTGTGCATCTGGAACTGGCAGAGCTTTGAATAACTCAGGGAATTATTAAAACATAGATTCCTGGAATCCCCTACAAATGATGAGATCAGACCTACCCAGTCAGGATTTCCATGTCTGAAGCATTTTGCAAAGCCTTCCACACAACTTTATGCCTAGGCTAACAAGTTAGAAACTCAACACTTTTGGTGAGGAGCTGCAATGACAGCTATTCTCACACACTTAAAAAAAAATCTTTTATTTATTTACTTACTTGGTCCTGGACCTCTCTACATGGACTCGTAGTGATCCTCCTGTCTCAGCTTCCCCAGCGCTGGGATTACAGGTATGTGCCGCCGCGCACAGTTTCAGCGGTCGCCTTCGCATGGGGACTGGCACAACATGGGGTACTGGGGATTGAAACCAGGTCCTTGTGCTTGCCATGAAGGTGCTTAGACCGCCAAGTTATCTCCCCAACCCTTTCACACATTTTTGATGAAAATGTGTAAAAAGAAATTCTTATACACTTTTGGTGGCAGTTTAACTTGGAATAAAGACCTAGAAAAAAATGTTTTAAATACATTATGATAAACTCATCCTATGTGATGTTATGTAGATATTGAAAAGAGTAAGTCTAATACCCTATGACTTGGTGACTGTATTCTAAGGTATACAACCAACAGAAACTCTGTCTCTTATGCTCAAGAAAATAAAAACAATCCAACGGGAAGGCATAAAATAACATTTTTTATGTTAGCAATGAAAATGGAAACTAGTGGCCACCTACTGCAGAAAAGATAAACAATTTTGGCATATTAAGAGTCACTACTATACATATATAAAAATAACTAACTATGGTTATACACCTTTAGCAGAGATGTCTCATAAAATCATGTACAGCTAAAAGAGTAAGTCATAGAAGCATAAACATGATGTGGCTTCACTGATAAATTTGTTCATGAACATGTAAGGTAGAACAAAATGTGGGAGATCTGACATTATTAATAATAGGATCTGATTAAATACATTATGATTAACTCATCCTATGTGATGTTATGTAGATATTGAAAAGAGTAAGTCTAATCTGTATATATTGACCTGCAGAGATGTCTGTTATATGCTGAGAAAAAAAAAGTAGGTCACAAAAAAAGGCATCATATCTTATCTGGGCAAACAACTGCAATAGAAACACCAAATAAATCTCTACATATTTGTATATGTTTGTATGAGCATGAAAACAGTTGTACAGAGGGACACATACCAGGGCAGTGGTTGTCAGTTGTTTTCCCCTTCAACTACAGTATTCTTTCCTTTCCTTTTGAATTAAAATGAATTTTTAATTAAGGCAAATTAACACCCAGAATAAAAAGCTGCATTTCCTAGGTTCCTAGGCCATGGGAGGGACCACATGATCTCGCTGTAGTCAATAACATGCAGACAAAACTATGTGCTTGAAAGGGAAATGACTCAGATGGGAAGATCCCTCACCCCTTTCCATTTTCTCTGCCTTTCCCCCTCCTGGTCTGTGATGTGTGTGGGTTGGAGCTCCAACAGCCACTTTTGAAATCAAGGTAACTTTAGGGATGCCAGTCATGACCAGAAAGACAGAACCTGAGGCCCTTGGAAATCCATGGAGCCAATATGCCCATCCTGGACATCTTTAAGATGTTAGAGAAGTAAACTTCTGTTTTGCTTAAGTCATTTTTGTCTTGTATATTTCAATTCCTAACAGCCAAGCTTAATCCGAACTGATACAAATGTCAAATTCAACAGTGTTTATCTCAGCAAGGTGGGACTGGCAGCAAGTGTGGTAGAGAAGGATGGAGAGTTGTTGAGTTTTTTCTCTAAATTTCCTAAGTTTTTGTTTAATTTCTTTAAAATAAGCATAGATTACTTCTATGAAGGCTGCCTAACAAGTTACTACAGAGGGGAGGGTCTCCAAGTGCACACATAGGATGTCGTTGATCCAGGGATGAATCTTCTCCCATTTCATAGATGAGAAAACTGAAGCCTGGGTCTCTTGGAGTAAGTAGAATGGGATGAGAACTGCACACCAAAGCTTTGGATGCCCAGTCCTGTGCTCTTTCATTCATATCATAGCAGGAGATATTTTTATCTGTATGTGTTTGTATTATACAATGTTTACATTGTGGAGTTGGTACATTTACATAACACATATTCATTCTTTTATTACACCCCTTTCTTCTCTCCCTCTATCCTGCTCCTGCTCCTCTCGCTCTTTCCCTTTCTATCTCTCTCTCTATCTCTCTCTCTCTCTCTCTCTCTCTCTCTCTCTCTCTCTCTCTCTCTCTGCCCCCCATACATTGGCAACTCATGATGTTCACATTCCTTCTGGGTACTTGGTACATGCACACGACACATCTGAATTCCTTCTTCCCTCCTTTTCTCCCCCTCCCTCACCAGAAGATATTTTAAGTGTGAGAGCCTGAGAAGCCTGAGGTTTAGCAGAAATGAAGTAGAAATCGCCTGCTTTCTGATGGATTTCAGATGTGCCTGGGATATTCAAGTGACTTTTTCAAGAAATGTTAAGAAGCTATTTTGTTTTGTTTTGGTATTTTTATTGCAGGGTCCACAGGGTCTCACTACACAGATCGGGCTTGTAGTGATCCTTCTGGTTTTCTGCCTCCCGAGCTCTGGGATTACAGGCATGTGCCACCATGCCCCGTCTCAATCACCTCTCCGCACAGCCCAGGGGCAGGGCAGGCACAGCACTCCAGGGATTGAACCACGTATGCTGCGCCTGGAGAAGCAGTTTTTTTTTTTTTTTTTTTTTTTTTTTTTGTGGAACCAGGGATTGAACTCAGGCCCTTGCGCTTGCCAGGGAAGCACTTATTGCACTGAGCCATCTCCCTGGCCTCCTAGAAGCAGTTTTGAAATGGATGCATTAACAGTTTTGAGAGCCTACTCCCTGTAAGAGTAACATTGTTTTAAGTCACTAAGGCCTATTGATTTAGATATATGATAAATTTCAAAACATTAGTAATCTTCTATTTTTGGACTTATCTGTCACTGAAAGGGAAAAACTTCTCAACTAAATCTTTTTTTTTTTTTTCCTTTTGTATTTTAGGAAGTCTACAGGGTGTTCAGGGTCTTACTGCTAGATTGGACTCATAGTGATTCTCTTGTTTACAGTTTCCCAAGAGCTAGGATTACAGGCACACACCACCATGCGCAGTCTCAATCACCATCTCAGTGTGCCTGGGGGCCGGGCCGGCATGGCAGACCTGGGGATGGAACCCCTGGCCCCTGCGCCTGCTTGCAGTCACTTTAATCCACTGAGCTATTTGGCCGGCCCTTCAAGTAAATCTTGAAATGGACTTTCTTTCCTTTTTACTAAAGGAATCTTTAAAATGTGAACAGATAAAGAAACAGCATATTATAAATTTAACATGATATTGTTTTAAGTATTTTAAAAAGTCTTCTTCCTTTACCTGAAATGGGCATTGGGATAGGGTCATATTTTTAGGTGAGGTTTACTTTTTTATTTTTATTTCTGGTGGCAAGGACTGAACTCAGGGCTTCTGGCTTGCTAGGCAAGCGTTCTACCACTGAGCTAAATCCCTAGCCTCAGAGTCATATATTTAGTTTTTTAAATCTTTTTTTATTGCTTTATTTATTGGATACAAGGTCTCACTATGCAGCTTAGACTCTCATTGATCCTCCTGTCTCAGCTTCCCCAGTGCTGGGATTACAGGTGTGTGCCACCACAACTGGTTTCAGGCCTGCATGGTATGTCAGGGTTCTGGGGCTGGCACTGCATGTGGTACCATGGACCAAACCCAGGTCTTGAGCTTGCCAGGCAGGAGCTCAGACCACTGAGCTATCTCCCCAGCCCAGGGTCATATTTTTAAAGCATGACTTCTTACACACTTCAGAAATTCTGTTTTGTTCTCAGTAGATTTTCTTTCTTTCTTTCTTTCTTTCTTTCTTTCTTTCTTTCTTTCTTTCTTTCTTTCTTTCTTTCTTTCTTCTTTCTCTTTCTCTCTTTCTTTCTTCCTTCCTTCCTTCCTTCCTTCCTTCCTTCCTTCCCTTCCTTTCCCTTCCCTTCCCTTCCCTTCCTTTCCTTTTCTTCCTTCCTTTCTTTTCTTCTTTCTTTCATCTTTCTGACATAAGGTCTCGCTAAGTGGTTCAGCCTGGCCTTTAGCTCACTTTGTATTCAGGCTGGTCTCAAATTCACAATGATCCTCCTACCTCAACCTCCCTAATGCTGGGATTACAGATGTGTGCCACCATCTCCAGCCTTTTAGATTCTCGATTTTAAAAACAATCATCCAAATGCCCTTTTGTTCAACAATAGAAACTTAAGTAAGAGAAAGAGCTTTCTAAAGTTTAAAATATAAAAATTAAGATGAAAATCACTCAAATCCATTGCTTCTGATCATGTTGTTCAAGTCACTGTGGTCTGCGGTGTACAGTGCAATGGTCATATTCAAACTTTGTGTTTTTCCTCTGCTTGTACAGCCATTTCTCATGTTCATGTCTTCTGCCCTTTTCACAGATCAGGGAAAAGTTTTGTAGAAATTTTTTCTTGGGGCCAGGGGAGATGGCTCTGTGGAATAAATGCTTCCCAGGCAAGTGCAAGGGCCTGAGTTCAATCCCTGGTTCCACCAAAAAAAAAAAAAAAAAAAAAAAAAGAAATTTTTTCTCTTAGGCAAGCCAGATAGCTCAATGATGGACTAAAGCATCTGCTTAGGCCAACTCAGGGACTTGGGCTCGATTCCCAGAGTGCCCTGCCAGCCCCACCCCTGAGGTGCACAGAGATGGAGACTGAGACTGGGCATGGTGGTGTGCACCTGTAATCCCAGTGCTTGGGAGACTGAAAACAGAAGGATCACTGAGTCTGATCTCTGTAGTGAGACCCTGTAGACCCTGTACTAAATACATTTTTTTTAAAAAACAAGTAGAATTCAACACAAAGTCTTCATACTGAGCTATAACCCTGGGCTTTATTTATGTATCATTTTTTTATTTTCAGACTGGGTCTCACCAAGTCACTAATTTTGCCTGGGCTCGGCTCACACTTGATCCTCCTGCCTCAGCCTCCCAGAATGCTAGGATAACAATCACGTACCACCACATCCAACTGTTTTAGGGCTTTCTCAAATCATCTGCTCAAAAAGAAAAGAGGCTTATTTGTTAAATACCTGCTTTTCCTAAGATTCTATGTCACACATAAAGATATCAAGAATTTTTCATGCACATCCCCATCACCTATCTATTTCAGATTATAGTGGTTTCTAATTATCATGCTATAGAAACTAAGCTTCTCTCTTTTCATGCAGAAACAGGTCTCTTCATTATTTTTACTATCCTAGAAAATGGAGCTAGCTAGACTTCATTGTCCCTAATGTAAGATCAATCTCATGTATTCCATAGAAGAAAAAAAATACTGCTTACAGTGTTTCACATTCTGTGTATAATGCAATGTGTTTCTTAATAAATGAAGACATGCAGAACACAAAGATGTAAGCATTTAGTAGCTCTCCGACACGTCAGAGCCCACATGTTGCTAATGGCCTTTCTCCCCATCTCCTGTCGCTCACACACACACCGACAGACAAAGCACATATTGAACCTGAGTATTGAACACCAGAGCCAATTCATAGCAAATGATAAGGAAATAGTCTTACCTCTCAAAGCAGTTCAAAGGCTAAGTGTTTAGTAGGTATTTTATTGGTCATATATCTCATACACCATAAGACATCTGCAGTTGCTCAAGTTAAAATCCTTCCCTAGATGTGAGCCAACACTCTTGAGTTGTGGGAGTGTTTGTGTGCTCATGGACAGGAGCTCCCTACAGAATATTCTGTGCGAACTTTATACAGAATGGTTTTGGTCATTGGCTCTGAGTGTGCAGCACTCGGGTGAGTGGCACATAAGATGTTTCAAGTACTGAGCTCTAAGCCCACTTATGCACCACTTGATAACAAACTTGTCCAGTTCCCCTTGCCTCTGGGATTCTGGGATCTCAAGTTCCTCATGTTTCAAACTAAAATACAACACTTGCTCCAGAGAGCTCATGGGACTGTTTGGCAGTGAGACTAAGTATGAATGAGGCCTCAAAAACCTCAACAGCACAGTGAAGTCCAAGGTGGCCTCATCAATGCCTTGCAAGAACAAACTCAGCAAGAGAAAGTAAACTCCTTGACCACTGTTGGATAGGATCACCACATAGCTGCTTCGAGTCATTTCTTCAGCAAGGAGGATAAGTCATGTAACAAAAACTTCTTGAATAAATCACATTTGGAGGAATTAAAAAAGGCCCGTTGTTTTATAGCTTCTCCATGTGCCCAAGACATTCTGTCCACAGACCAGGAAAAAAGGGTCCTGACTCTGGCAAACTTTTTGTCACCACTTCAACAGGCCTGGAGGGGTATCCCAGACCCGGGTGGAATGTATCACCACTGTCCCAAGCCCACTAAGTGAATCACCACATTGTAAAGCATTCAACAGTTTTTACATTAATAAAACAAAAATTAGGCTTCCTGGGCATATATGGTTTATCACAGTAAGTATGTGTTAATATTTCCTAATCATAGTGACCTCAGCCTGCCAGAATGCTCGGGCCTCTAATCCTTGCTGTAATGTTTTCTCATTAGCTACGCAGCATTGCCACACCAGTGGCAGCGACCAAGCACCGCCTCAGGCACCACTGGAATTAATTACTTAGAAGAAACACTGCTGTTTTGAATTGTCATCTTGAATTTATCACTTGCTACTTAATGTAACTCATCTGACCTAATACCTCCATCGTGTCACCAGGGGCCTTAGCACGGGTTTCGCCAGGGTAATAGCAGGGGGGTTCTGTATACCTAATGTGGTCGAGCCGCCAAACACACAGCTGCTCGAGGCCTGGTTAAAATCCTACCCTGGAGCCAAAGCGTGCTAACAATGCCCCTAGCAAATTGCAGATTACCCATACGTCATGTTCTATCGAAAGCTAAGTGTGATTCAAAAGTGGGCCCGATACATCTAATTTCTCCTCCTTGGAGAAGATAATCTTTCATTTCTTTGGATGGAACAGCCCACACCATTTGTTTCCCTCACGCTACGTTTTTGAACATAATGAAACCGGCTATTCATACGTGGAAGGAAAAGTGGCTCTGGGGCACCTGCAGTGTTAGATCTGGAGCTTTTCCTTAAAAATGCTGAAGAAATTGCTCATTAAATTATTCACACAAAGAAATGCAATTTCACCATAAGTTATGCTTCCCCAGGAATCAGAACACAATTGTAACCCATGTTAAAAGCTATACCATGTGTCACGGGGCTACGGGTTACTTTGTACTTGAGCAGATGATTCTATAATCCCAATTGAAAAATGCACATTTAATAAGGGGATTAATGATTTGGCTACTTTCATTAAGCATGAGAAATTATCTCAGTATGAAAAATAAGCTTAGATACTTGCTCACACCCATAAAGCCTATGCACTTGAAATCAGTATTTTTCAAGAGAGCTGCCCCCCTCCTTTTTTTCAAATCTATTTGGTGCAGGGTCTCACTATGCAGGTTGGACTCAAAGTGACCCTCTTGCTTTCAGCCTCCCCAGTGCTGGGATTACAGGTGTATGCCACCATGCCCAGACGTGGTGGCTGGCTCAGCGTGAGGGCCAGTGTGGCATGTGGTGAGGGGGGTCAAACCTTGGTTTCTGCACTTGCCTAAGCAGGAACTTAGTTCACTGAGCTATCTCAGCAGCCAATATCTGCCCATTTTGGATTCACCCAACTGTCACTGTTTCCACTTAAAAGCTAGTCTTTTAATTCTGATATAATTTTAATTTCAAAACAATACACACATGTGTATTCCTGTGGGTATGGGCATATATATTTACATCTCCTAGAAGCTTATGGACATAGTAACATAATACCATTTGTTACCTAGACCAAAGCATGAAAATCCTACTGATGAAAGAGTAAGTAAACTAGATTTACTTTAATAATGACAATTCCCAGCATATTTCATAGACAAAACATTTCCTTTGGTTACCACACTCTACACTAAGCAGAGTAAACTTGGGGAAATGTATAATGCAATATAAACATTAATAGTTACACAACTGTGTTGCTTTAGAAAGACTATTTATAGAGAAAATACAAAATGCCTCCCCAAAGTATACTTAGACCTAAGCCATCATAATCTTCCTGCTCATACAGCAGGAAATCTAATACACCAGCTCAATAAACCTGTAGGAAACAAAGGTTTTATGTAGCATTAAGTGTCACAATATTAAAATGCCCATATTACTTTCAATTGCTCTTATAAGCCTCTTTTTAACAATCCAGAAAGTTGAGCACTATTATGAAAAGAATATAGTCCTGTGTAGTGAAGGACAAGGAAGGTGAAAGAAAAGCCCTATTTGTTCACCTGTGTTTATTTCTAGGCTTAATACCATTGGTACTTTTACACAAGACTTTTCCCCTCAAAGTCTCCTATCTTGTACCTTCTGTAGTGTCAGGGTAGGTTCTTGTCGATGGTAGTGCACACTTCAAAGGGTGTCCAAAGCCTGGACTATAGTGCCAGGTCAGCTGCATAGTCAACATCTTTGGGGTAGTTTTCCTTTCCTGTAAAGGGTGCATTGTGTGCTGTGAGCTGCTGAGTCTACAATCAGAGGCTGTAAAGCTCTACCCAAGTACCAAGCGCTTAATTCTGTGAATTCTCATTACAAATGGTAATAGAGAAGCAACAGAGATCACCCCAGAAGTCTAAGTTCCCGCCAAGCAGGGACAGTAGCTTTTGTGAGTTTTGCAGAGTGTCTAGTACTTGGTAGCTGCCTAATTAATACCTAATGACAATGATAAACCACTGGTGATGCTCAGTTGACTAATTGGGGTCTTATAGTATCTCAGAAAGATTCAACTTAATGGCCATTAAAACACAGTATCGTCTATTTCTATTGCACCTGCCAACTCCCCAAACTTTTGCAAACAGAAATTCATTAACTGAAGGCCTCTGATGAAATATTAATAGTACAAAAGTCTATTTTGAAGACTTACCAAATACCCAGGGTTGATAAAATAATGGTGCCTTTTAAGCATAAATCCTCTCTAATTTTTATTGCTTGGGTACACTTAGGCAAGGCAGCCTGACAATCCCCAAATGGGGTTAGTGGCTTTGATTCCTTTGCCTCGCTTAGTGTGAGTGTGAGCAAAAAGTATTTGCAATAAATATGTAACTTGCTAGCAGGCTGCAATTGCTTCATGGCATTCACACGTAAGGACACAACGTGCTATACCACAGTTTCATAAAGGACGAGGGTAGTTTCCAGGTTTTGGCAAAAGTCCTCTCTCTGGCAAGGGCTGAAAAACAGTTGCAGTCTATGGGGTGCTCTTGTGGCCATTCCTTCAAGAAACCACCTAAACTGGATTTTCTTTCTTTTACTCTACTAGAATAACCAAACTGTTAACTTTCATAGTTCCACACCCTTACAAGTCCTCTTCAGACAGGCCTCCATCCAAAAGCTCTGTGAAATCTTTTGCTGATCTTTGGGTATTTTTAAATGACTTTAAATGATATATTTTAAAATCCCAACTGCTAGCATTAAAAATATACCAGTGCATGCTGGGAATCAATGGCATTTAGTGCTGCTGCCTTGTAAAAAATTCAAATCCTAAATGGTTCATCATAATGTTATTGGCAGATGTGGTTTTATATTTTTAAATTCCTTGGAGTTGCTGAAAAGTGGGGTGTCAAAAAAGAGAACATATAGATGTCGTTTGTCTATGCAGGTGAAATGACATCATGAAATCCAGTCACCTGATAGTAAAGTGAGGGAACTCTCCACAGCTGAATAATTTGTTGCTGGAAAGCAAAGGAAAAAGATCAGCTACAACTGAATGTTTCCTATTTCTTTTTTAAAATCATTTTTGGGCATTCTTACCAAAACGTATATTGAGACATGAGATTATTTTACATTCTAAATGAAAGCAACGTACATGCAGCATTTACTAATCAAAGTGAGACTCCATTGCCTCTCATCTCTCCACTAAAGTCAAGTAAGTCTACTTATAATCACAAAAGTGACTATTTTCCTGTCAAATTATTCCTTTCATCTCAATATCCAAGTTCATTACAACTACCCGTGTGAACCACAGAACCCATGACTTGTGCACTCCTAGGTAATGATAGCCACATTGGAATTTAATATTGGGTGCCTTCTGGGCTACAAGTACAATTGCAGAAGATGAATATTTTTAATTTATTTTAAAAATTACAAACAATCATGCCCTAGAGCTTAAGGACCAATGATATAAAGATATGCCATCTAATGGAACCTGTACCTACAATAAAAGGGTGCTACTGAAAGTTATTATTCCAACTGAAACTTTTAGGGCAGAAATTAGGTGCAGAAGTGAACAAACTCAGGACAAACGTACACAGAAAAAAAGCTGTTCTGTTGAGCAGAGGCTGCTCCAAATCCCTGGGCATGTATCTGAGCCTGCCTTGGTCTCCAAGGAGGAGCATCAACTCCCACCTCCAATGCTGTCCATTTGATTAATTCATAATACCTTACTTGGAAAAGAAAGACAGAAATCACAAACACAATCTTTCCCAGCACCTGAAAAACCATCCACCTAAAAGCAAATTCCTAGTGCTCATTACTGCAAGGCTGAGCTCTTCACAGCCATTGTCATGCAAGCACAGTTGTAAGTAATAATGTGGCCTTTAATGACGGAATGATGGACCTGCCAAACACTTGCTCCTGCCGTAGACTGCTTGCATTTCCCTGCTGGAGAGCACAGAGATGCCCATCTGGGAGTTATTAACATATCCTCGTCAATTCAGAACCGACTTTAACATAATCCATATTTGCTGGAGAAAGTCCAACATCATCTTGAGAACAGCAGTCACGTGCCTCGATGACACATTTCAAACAGCACACACCGAGCATGCTTGGGCAGCTAAGCAATTCAGAAATGCAAATAGCTGAAGCACTCTTCTGACTAGATAAAAAGGACAAATCCCTTTTGGCAAGAGGCTAGATGTCCTCTTAATAGCACAGGAAAATAACCAAACTAGGAGAGGTACAAACGCCAGAGGCGTTGATGTGGGTTTGGTGGGTTGCCAGCAAAGCATTTCCTTTTTGGTTTATTCCAGTCATGTGGGTGAAATCAATCTTAAGTCCAGCCTTGGACCCCAGCTGTTGTCAGGCAGAACTGTTTGTCTGGGGTGCAGGAGTACAGATGCTGAGAGGCCGACAGTCTCGCACATTGTATGCTTGCTTGTTGACATATGTATAAGCAAACATTTCTCCCTTTTAATCACAACAAAGAGCTATCAATTCCATTCCAACATCATCCTGGTCCTGAACGGACTATGTAATAGAGACATGGCCCCAGAAGGAACTAGACTGATTATGTCCCCAAATGTGAACCTTCATGAAATTGATTTATATGATAACACTATAAAAGCTCCTCAAATGAGGCATCGGTTTCTCAATACTTTTTCAATGAGTTTGACGTTCTTAAAAGTACATCTTATTAGATAAATTCTTTAATTGATAGGTAGTCTTGGTGTTATCTTGCTTTATAAGGGAGATAAGGAATACAGAGGAAAAAATTTATGTGGTGAGGTCAACACTCATTCCTTTTGGTGAAACTGCAATAAAAATCCTATTTTTAAATTATGTAAACCAAAGCCAAATGTAGCTTCTTTGTTCAAAAATTTAAATAGACTCATTCGGCCAGAGCACTAGATAATAGTACTGTATCACTAATAGGATTTCTTCATTTGATAATTACACAGTATTGTGGTTATCTGAATGTTTTTGTTCATTAGATATTCATGTTGAAGCACTTAGGGTTATGATATCTACAACTTCCAAGTAGCCTAGCAAGGAAAAAAAAACACAATGAGTGCACATTAAAGAAAAAAGAAAAAAACGGAGCAAAATGTTCACAATTAATGAATGTAGCGAAAGCTATATATGTGTTCTTTGTGTACACCTCCCATTTTGGTGGCTTTGAAATTTTTTTTAAGTAAGAAACTTGGAAATAAAATAGACTCAGACAGAGCAATAGGAAATTTGAAAAAAACAAAATTTACTGCTTGGAAGCTTTCTCTTGTTTCTTGTTCTTTGCTTAACATTTTGTATAAGAGAGGATGAGCTGGATGGTAGACAAAGAGAGAAGGTAAGAAATATCATATGGAGGGGAAAGACCGTGGGGAGGATAGGAACAACGCCAGAGAGACAAGCAGGCAAGAGGAGTGAGACAGAAAAGGAGAGAAGAAGATAGTGAGGGGAAGAGAAAGTGCCTCTGGGTCCTGGGCCTCAGTGGTGTCACGAGCAGCCAGGCGGGTGGGGAGGGCTGGGCAGAGCTCTTACCTACAGGAAGCTAAGGGTAACATGTGATAGAGACCAGAACTCAGCCAACGGGAACTGGGAGGCCAGACTGAGGGTCAGGCCACGAGCTGAGCAGAGGGCTCAGCCCAGGGCTGTGCAGGGAAGCTCCTCAAGCCCCCTCCAGCCCAACCCACTGGGGTGCAGGTGAATGGGGAGGGAGCTTAGTCATTTGATAGATTCTACCTATGTAAGTTTGGGGCATCATAAAAATTTTGACTATGAATATAAAAACTATAACAAACAAGTCATCTTTCTTAGAATATGTGTATGGCCTGCAGTTCATCCATGTGCACCTCATCCCTGATGATGGTGCTGAAGAGGCTGCTATCACTGTACAGCCTGGGCTACCAGCTATGTTGGCCTAGTGAGAAGCATCTGTCCAGGAAGAAATCCTGATACAGAAACTGGGGCAGGATGGGGTGAGGGGCAGGGACATAGGAGGAGCACCCTGGGAAGAGGTCAGTTTCCTGGGAGCCACAGGCCCACTCCACTCCACATCATGGGCACCCCCAACTAGCCGGGTCACTACAGAAACCCACACAGATGAGGAGCAGCTTCAGAGATCTCTCACCTCAGAATTTGGCGAGGCAGTGCTCTACCATTGGCTTATTAGCCTGAGAACCCAGAAATTTCATGAACTGCACCCAAAAGCCAAAGGAACCAATGTCTTTCTTTTTTCCTTTGTCTTAAAATAAATTAAGGCAAGAAGTTTTAAAAAGCTGCAACCCTTTGTCTTGTCTTAGCCTCCCCTCAGTTACTAGTTTAGGATGACACCATTTGTTCTGAGAAAAGAAGGCATCTCAAATAAAAAGGCCTTATATTTACTGCCTGTAATGGTTGCTACACTACATCAATTTGAGAAGTCTAGAAGCTTAACTAAGTTACTTAGCAGTTCTGGTCCTAGGGTGTAGAGGACACGCCCTCACCTCTCCAGGATGGTGTTCCTTGTGTCACCTTGAGAAGTATAGAAGTTTAACTAAGTGACTCAGCAGAGGGTCAGAGTTCTTAGTTTGTAAACATCCTCAGCCTGTGCAAGAGGGAAGGGAGATGGTGTGAGTGTGATACCCACGGGAGGATAGCCTGCATATAAGAGGGGCTCTTCTTTTTGCTTTTGTTGCTTTTGCTCTCTTCTGCCACCTTTTTTGTCCCTGTGTCATTCCATTCTGTGTCAGAGCCAGATAATGATGGACTGAAATTTCCACAAACTGTGAGCTAAATAAATCTTTCCTTCCTTAATTTTGGGTGTTGGGTATTTTGTCTTAGCCACAAGAGAAAATTAACCAAGCCAAATAACTAACAGAAGACCCGAGAATTCACATTCCTACGAGTAGAGAGAGGTTTCAGTTTGGGTTTGTTCTTTCCCTATATTTTTACTGCATTCCTTCTATTTCTCCTGTCAATGTTGTGACATCTCCTGATTTTCTGGTTCTATTCATTACTGCCCTTGATGTTCATTTAAATCTGCTTTTTCTTACTGAAAAATATTAATGGATCGTGAATGTGACTTGGTCGGGTTTTGCAACTGCCCTGGGATGGCCCTGGTCTCAGTAGTTTGTGCTGGGTGCCCAGGGGTCAGGATCGGGGCTGTGTCCTCTGTGGTTTTCTCCCATAGTGTTCAAGACATCTGGGCTCTTTGATGGGGCAATATTTTGCACAGAACACTTAGTAGGATGGAGACAGTGGGGTTTCCTCAGACAGTGGGCTCTGAGGAAAATGCCAGATGACTAATGCAAAAGCTTAGCCTGAGAACTGCCCAAAGCACATTAAAAGTTATGTACTTGGGAAATCATGTTTGTTCTTTTAAATATGGCAACTATTCAATCTAAGACAGCAAATGAGGTGGCTGTTCCTTCACACAATGGGAAGGTTTGCTCGGTTCACACTGTGAGGTGAATGTATGTAGAATATTGCCGATTCAAGCTAAATTGCTGCCTCATTAGGGTTATTTGCTATTTTATTTGAAACCTGAATTTCTTACAAGGCATAGCAGAGGGGAATATATAGTCAGCTGCTTGGAGTAAGGAGGGACAGCAATGCCCCATTTGGGCTGCATTGCCCCTCTTAGCCCTACAGAAGGCTTATTCCTACAAACACCTCCTAACACTTTCACCACCTGTGTTCACACTTTTAGGTCGACAACATTGAAATAAAAACCCACATCTAGATGAATGATATGCTGAATATATCTTATTTCCAACCTATGTAGTCATCTCAGCTGTAGTCATGGAGGATGAGACCTGGGTAGAAGCAGGAAAGACCTAGAGTGTAAAAGCCTGTCCAGTTGATCAGAACAATCCACATAAGGCAGAAAGTTCTGACAGGGAGCCAGAAAGAAGCGCCAGAGCTCTACATGAGGATGTATGTGTCTGTGTCTTATTCCTAGCCCCACTGAGCTGTATCTTGAAAATTTCTAGACGCAGCCTCAGGCCTTGCTGTCTGTAGGATGTGGACTCCTTATATTGAGCCACTCTGGAGAATGCAAAGTATAATTTTCCAGCCATGTTTTGGAATTATCTAGGGTCACACCCGTCCTCAGGTAGTAGTATCCAGGGACAGTCAGATATGGACCATTTAATGAGGCAATCTAATTTAATGTTTTAGATATGTTGCTTTAGTGGTCTGGGTCTACTCTAATTCTAATAATGGGGCATGACCACATCAAAGCAGAGAGAAATAGCTTTTAAGGCATTAGTCTACTCTTGTGGCTTCAAGCATATGGGAGCACATGCTTTGCCTCGTGAAATAGCTGATTTCCCCACTGAAGTGAGAGTTGGAACCCACAACTTCAATAGCCCCGGTCTCTTCCCTGAGAGCTAACATCATGCGATAGGAACATGCTGCTTCTTCTACACATCCAGAAATTGTCCAACTTACACAAATTAAAATGTGATACATCGTGCATACAGAATGAATGACAAAAACCATAGGATCATTGCAACAGATGCAGACAAAACATTTGCTAAAATGTGACATGCTTTCATGATTACAAACTCACTGAATTAGTCACACAAGGAAAGTGCTTCGACACTATAAAGACAATATACAAAAAACTTGCAGCTAACATCAGAGTGAAAGGGGAAAGATTGAAAGCTTTTCCCTTACTATCTGAATCAAGACAAAGATGCCCATTTCTATTGAACACAGTAGTAGAAGTCCTTGCCTGAGGAATTAGGCAAGAAAACAAAACAAAGAACATCCACATTGAAAAGGAGGAAGTAAAATTATTCCTGCTTGCAGACAAGATCATATATAAATAAATAAACATTTATTCCTAAATATTTATGTATATTCTTATGTATATGTATATTCATATATATTCCTAGATTCCACAAAAAAAACTGTTAAAATTAATAAGCAAGTTTAATAAAAGTGGCAGCATACAAAAATCAAGATACAAAAAATCAGTAATGTTTGTTTATGCAAATGCCAAATGACCTGCAAAGAATTTTAAAAAACATAAAAGCAATCTTACTGATAATAACTACAGAATATGACAGAAAACACCAACAAAGATATCACTTTTCCTCTTCTATTTTTTGAATGTGTCATTTTTGTCTCTCCTCGCATGAGAGACAGAATAGACATCACCCCCTCCCATTTCCAATGCTCCATATCATAGAGGGCCCACTTCATGTGTGTCAGGGAGAGGGAGGCCACCCTGTGGCAGGGCAAGGGCTTTCCCACTCACACCCTCTTTACAATCCTCTAGATGATCTTCCACTGAGGTACTGGACTCTGCTGAGCTTCTGATTCAGAATCTAGGGCCTGAGCACCCGCATTTCTAAAACGTTTCTGGACAATGCTGATGTTGCTGGCTTAGGGACTGTATCTGAAAGCCACCAAGCTAAGTCACAATGTTGCAACGAATGAATTCTCATCTCAGAGGCTTACAATCTCAACAGTTTCTTTTCCACAGGTGTCTTGTGTCTATGACAGATCAGCCACAGCTCTTCTATGTCATTTTCCCTCCGGGCCCCTGTGTGACTGGAAATCCTCTAACTGATATATTGCCAGCCATGTGGCAGAGGGGAGAGGTTGTCATCAGCTACTGCTTGGTTATATTTCTCTCCTCTGTCTTTATTCTAATTCCCCACCCAGAACTCTAATATCTTGTGTGTCTCTTCCCACTCCACCCATTTGTTGGCTCCTTCATATTTAAACATCTTAGAACTCTGGTATATATTTCATTGGCTAAAGCCAATCACATGGCCAAACTTGCTGTTATCAGCCAATGAGGAGTCAAGATATTTTTGTGACTATGTGGCCTTTCACCTCTCTGACCCCATAATCTGTTGTCTCCTTGCTCCAGAATAAATGAACTCAAGTTTTGACTAAAAACATGGCTGACAAGAATAAAGATTGCATTTTTTAGACTGTCCTGCAGGTAGGTATGACTATGGGAGTAAATTCTGGTCAATGGGCTGTTAGCAAAATGTTGTACAGTTGCTCCAGAAATCTTAAAAGTACAGCCTATATGCACCCTTCATCTCTTACCTTTAAATTTTTCTTTTCCCATCCTGTCTCTTAGAATGTAGGCACAAGCATTTTGAAGCATGAGGCAGCAGAGGCTATGACCGTAATAGAAAAGATAGAAGGCATGAGGAACATTGCATCAGTCCCAGACCACCTACCCACACTTTCATGTAAGAGAGAAATAAAATTTAATCTCATCTAAACCACTGTTATCCTGGGCTTTCTGTCACTCACCTCTGAATGTAACCCTAAACAATGTACCTAGAGAAATGCATTCTTGGAAGTCCCCTCACCTCTCTTTTACAGCTCCTTGCATTCTCCTCATCTATCAGTTATTTGCTGAGTGTCTGAGCTATTTCTTTCCTCCACAGCCCTTTTTCTCCCACTTAACAATGCATAGAATGTCTTCAGAAAGAGGTCAAATATACTTTGTTCTTTCCAGGAGTAGAAGCTGAGCCCATAGTTTCATAGTCTGATGAGAAGGAATATGACAAAGAAAACTAAAAGCTCGTCTGATAGAATTTTTTAAAAGAGCCTTCAATATAGTCTTCTCATCACAACAGTGTTGACAATGCTCCTCTTTATTGCCAAGCCCTCCCCTGCAACATAGGACTGTTTCCAGTGATGTCTGAGTGATTTGCCTGCCACAGCAGGTCTCATTCAACTACGAGGATAAGCACCAAAGCAGAAGCATTTTGAGATAACTCTTGGAGCCTGGGGCTCTTCAGTTTCTCTCCTCTATCCTTACCTTTCACTCTCCATCTCCATCTCTGCATTTCCTGTGCCAGCTGCTGCCCGGTCCACCTGCCTTAACTGGCTCCACAGGGAAATGTCTGTTGTCTTTACCTCTCCATAGATTGAAAAAGCAGGTAGAAGAAAGGAAAGAGTGTTAAGTAGAACCAAAAGACTAAGAAGGGGGAGAAGGATAGACAGCAGCCCCTGAGCTGCAGGCCTTCTGCCTAGGTAGGCTTGGGCCATGCATATTCAAGGACTCACCAGGGCACAGGGAGCCAAGGTAAATCTGGGTGTCCCATAGATGCGCTGGAATAAATTACCATTTTACTTACACAAATGTAGTTTGTAAACTATAAATATATACATTTGCTCTCTCAAGAGCCTTTCTCTTCTGATGGATAGCCTTTTGTTGGAGATTTCTTATGCACAATCTATGGCAGTAAGCATCACCAGTATTAAGCAAAGTACATAGTCCCCATTGATGACAATGGCTATATTTTTTATTTTTTTTAATAATTTATTGAGGGGGCCGGGGAGATGGCTCAGTGGAGTAAGTACTTCCCTGGCAAGCGCAAGGGCCTGAGTTCAATCCCCGGTTCTGGAAAAAAAATAATAATAATTTTGTTGAGAAACAAATAACAATGAGACAGTTTTAAAACTGATTAATCGGACAGTTTCAACAACTAACACATTGCATATTGTCTTCATAGTGGTTATTCATAGTACAAGATGCAGACATGATATCTTGTCCATGAACACTATTAGAACAAATCTTTCTATTCATTGAATTAAGAGAAAGTAGCTGCATATCTATCCTATTTTGAATATACAGATACAAAATGGTCCTTCATTTGTATCCTTTTTTGTTTAGTTTTCTCAGAGATGGGTATTCCATTGTCATTTAAATATTGTAGGTACGTGAATTCAGCAAAATATTCCAATATAGTCCAGTAGTCCATAATAGTAGTGGGTTTTCCATAGGACTGGCAGTGTCAGAAGTTGTTGACTTGAGCCTTTTACAGCTCATCATATTAATATGGCTTTACTTTTTGTACTTCGTTTTTATACTTTTCTGCTGGATGGTTAAGACCAAGATAAAACAAGACCTATATAATAAGAAATGTAACATTTATATCTGACAAGGTTAGTCAAATCCTCTCAGGATTTATCCTGAAACCTTGTACCACAGTTTGTAGATCCTTTGTCAGTGTCAGCCATGTGGATGAGTCACAGCCATTGCTTGACCAATTTGCTTTCTGTGAAAGTCTGAGAGAATGTTTTCTCTCTATGTGACTCTCCTTAGGCACACTCTACATCATCGATCACTTTCCTCTGTGACCCCATAATCTCTTTGATCAGAAAATTTTGGACACAACTGACTTACATGATGTTATAGTACAGTTTCTCCTATATATTTTTTTAAACACACAAACAGAAAAACTAGTTTTCCTAGTCAAATAGTTTTGAAAACCACTGCATCCAATGATATAGCAAATAACCTATATGTTAGCATATTTAAAGTTTCTGAGAATTTCTTGAGTAAAGAAGACTTATTTCTTCATATCTAATATTATTGACCATATAATCCTGGTTTTTTGGAGTCTAATATAAATTAATATCTTATGAAAATTGTTCTGGGAGCACAGTTTCGAAAACTATATTAAAAGTATAAAAACTATTGTATACTACATGCTTCAATATCAGTTCTATACTTAGATTTTTTAAGTATGTTAAATTAACTACATATGTCACATATATATTCAATGTATACAGTGTGATTGTTTGATATATCCCTGCATTGTACAATATTGTCATAATCAAATTAGTAATAGATATATTACCATTCATGTTGTACATTAGACCTCTACAATTTGTTCATCTTATAATTAAAAGCATGCACCCTTTGATCAACATCTCCCCATTTCCTCGACTTCCCAGTCCCTGGAAACCACTGTGTCACTCTGTCTCTCTGAATGTGCATATTTTTAGTCTCTACACATAGTGAGATCATATAGTTTGTGTCTATGTCTGGCCTGTTTGATTTAGTATTATTACATTATTTTTTTGGAAGAGGAGTTAGTGTGATCTGTAGGCTTGCGAATATTCACAACCGATCGGCATTTCAGTGGGTCCACACAAGAACTAACATGGAACACAGCTCAGAATCACGTGCCAGTCACACAAGACTCACAATTTTGGATTGATACCAGGGGTCAGAAACCCAGGACTATGCTTCCTGCTAGAGTCTTTACTTTAGAAATGAATCGACTGAACTGGAGAATTAATATAACTAAGGATCAGTAACAAGACAAGAGAATACCCACCTAAAATATGTAGATATAAAAAAAGACTATGACAAGGAGAACCTGATTGGGGACAAATTATGCAAAAGCAAAAAAGAGTGAGTTCAGAAGCATACAACTTGGCTTAAGTATGACATTAGCCTAGGGCATTAGTAGCTCAGCATCCCTCTCTGCCCAGAGGCAGTGGGAACTAGAAAGAGCTTCAGCTTTAGCCTCCACTTATCCTCCTAAAGCTCTCTGTTTATTGCTATTACATTTCCCATGGTGCATTATAATAATTTTATTTTTGATGGTGGTTCAACTTATAACATGAGATTCCTAAGGATAAATGTTCTATTTTATTGATATTTGTATATCTATTCTAAGAACTCAATAGTAGGCACATAGTAGGTATTCAGTAGTGTTTGCTATATGGACATCCTTGAGAATTCCAGATAAATATTCAACTATAACCTTGGCCAAACTTCAGTGAGTCAAGGACTGAGAGGTTTACAAATACACAGATAATGCAGCCATGTAATTGTGGAGGGGGAAAAGGGAAGCGACAGCAAAGGATTTGCTAGTTGAAGAACAATGGTTCCTCTGGAAGCGGGGCTGCTGGGCTGCTGGTGGCCAGGCGGGGGTGCAAGATTTGTTTCCACTTGCAGCCTGCTGGTTATCTGTGTTTCATGCCATGCTAGTTACCATTACATTTACTAATCGAAATTAATAAATACAATTTTAAAATATTTCTGAGTGATCCTTAAAGTATGACTTTTGCAATGCCACAGACAAGATTCAACTGTTTTTCTGTGCTTATAGATCACCATATATTGTGAGATGCAAATATTTATTGCTGAATTACCTATTGCTGGGACAGGCAAGGAGCCAGCCTCATCCAGTCCCTCCAAAGAATGCCTCAAGTCTACTCCTGTGGCCTGGGTCTCACCCAGCACAACTCTTCACCTGTGCCACAGAAAACAGGCCGCTTTCTGAGCATCTCACATGCCCCAGAGTGTTTATTCCAACTCTGCCAATAAAAGCTCTTCCCACCTATGAGGGCCAGCTGGAGTGCCTAGTCCTTTCTGGTCTTTTTTTTTTTTTTTTTGAGAACTGGGGATTGAACTCAGACTCTTGCGCTTGCAAGGCAAGCACTTATTCTACTGAGCCACCTCCCTGGCCCCTTCTGAAGTCTTTTTGAGACCCCTACTAAGATCAAAACCAATACATCAACATCTGTGCCTCATGGTGCACCGCACCTTACTTACAGCCCTGAATTAGTACCCAGCTTATTACGGCACTTGCCATGTGAAATGGCCACATAGCATTGGCCACAGCCACACTCTGGAGCTGGCAAGGAGCAAGCTGACTTCACAGATTCAAAGCCTGCTTTTACAGTACTGCAAAGGCACCTTGGAAAACTTTGCCAGGTTTTCTCACCTGTATAATGGTCATCTTAGTGTAGTAGAAGAGTTACAGGATCAAAGAAGGTTATGGGGCCAAAGAGGAAAGTGATCGATGACGTGGAGTGTGCCTAAGGAGAGTCACATGAGGAGAAGACACTCTCTCAGGCTTTCACAGAGAGCACATTGGCCAAGCAATGGCCGTGACTCATCCACATGGCTGCACTGACAAAGGTTCTACAGTCTGAGGTACAGGATCTCAGGATAAATCCTGAGGGCATTTCACTGACCTTCTCAAACCAAAAAGCTACAACTCTTGTTGCATAGGTTCTGCTTTACCTTGGTCTTAACCATCCAGTAGAAAAGTATGAAGATGAAATATAGGAAGTAAAGCCATGTTGTTATGTTGAGCTGTGGGGGACTCAGGTCAATAATTTCTGACATTGCCAATTAAACAGAAGACCCAATGCTATTATGGGCTTCTGTACTCTTTTAGAATATTTTGCTGAGTTTACACACCTATAATATTCAACAACGTAACTTAAAAAAAATTGGGATATAACTATGAATGTCCATTTTGTATCTGTGTATTCAAAGTGGTTGGGATAGATATATAGTTGCATTCTCTTAATGAATAGAATGATTTTTTCTAATGGTGTTTGTAAGTAGGATCACAAGTCTGCATCTTGTACAGCAATTAACCACTAAGAAGAATATATGCAGTGTATTATTTGTTGAAACTGTACTTTCGATTTGATTTGAAACTGTCTCATTGCTATATGTTTATCAATAAAACTTTGAAAAGAAAGAAAAAAAAAGAGTTACAGGATCAAAAGAGCTAATTTTACCTATGTAAATTGCACTTTAATGAAAATGAGCCACATAGAGCAGAGTAGTCCTCTCTGGTTTTCAGGAGCATATCAGGTTCCTGCTGAAATGCAGATTTCAGACTCTTTGTGAGCACCCCTGTTCCAGCAGTCTGTGCATGGCTGGCGATTGTGCATTTAGCCAATACCTTAGGCAACTTTGTATAGGGTTTTTCGTAGACCATGATTCTGGAAGTCTTGCTCCTACTTAGGGTTTTCTATCCCCTGTATCAGCATGCCTGGGAAGGTCTTTAAAGATCTCTTTATAAAGACAAACCCTCAACCCCAAGATTCTAATTTAATTTGCCTCAGGTGAGCCTAGGATATCACTATTTAGCACCTCCCTGGTGGCTCTCCCATGCAATCAGGATTGAGAACACCTGCACTGTCTCTCGGCTTCTTAAATACATCAGGGACATTAATATGCAGTGAAATGGATTCTTCTTGAAAAAAATTATATATAAAATTAAGATTCCAAACATTTGATTTCTAAATGAATAAAAGATTAGAAAAGATAAATTCAACCCAAGTTTACAGTAGTCAAATAACTATTCCAGTTGTATTAGTTTGACTTAAAAACTTAGTAGACAAAGGGCAATTGGTGAACCTCACCAGCATCATCACACATCAATCGGGAAGGTAAAGCAGTTGATCGGCAGTGACACTGATAATGTATCTGTGGTTTGTGCATGCAGTTCTTGGGTTAGTTTTGAAGTCCATGGTACATTAGATGCTATGAAAGTTGTGGTATATATTTGCATATTTAACAATCATTAACAGAGCTTATATTTTTAACAGAAAGAAGCATAACAATCTCATCAAGACACCAATCTTTGGATAAAACTATAAGAAAATTTCTAACGATGGTTGTTTTGTATTTTATAATAGCCTAAAATTTCAACCAAACTACTCTGAAGTAAACTATGAAGTGACCAGGATCAAAGAGAAAAACTGTTAGGGACAATTGTTAGGACAGATTTTTATTTTAAAGCTAATAAAAAATATCTTCTTGTAAAGAAACATGACTCAAGGTAGAGAGGAAGTGTGAGAAGAGAACAGTATGTATTATTCAGCAAAATGAGTTACAGTATTCTCAAAATGACAGTAAAATTGTGAACATATAATGGCTGAGGAACAAGACACTTGCAGAGATTTGTCAGGAAAGAAAATTATGTGATCACGACAACCTGGGAATACACTGTTTTCCATTGTGTGGTTCTTGTTGTAAGTTTCCTTAGAAATTTAAGAATTAACTGAGCTATGAAACTATCTTCAATGGGATGTCAACATGGCTCAAATTACACACACCTTTTCCCACACAATATTCAGAGAACTAGGCCCTGCATTGAGTATAATTAACAATCACTTTTTGAAATCATGCATAGAGTCATTTTAAACTTAAACCCAAGCACTTTTTTTCAAAGACAAATTTTTTAATTCATTATACTTATGACCTGAATTCAAACCTTGTTGTTGCATTCACTGATCATTTTTGTTCATATCTCTATATGGTCATTTTCTGGATTTCTTCACTTTTTTTTTCTTTTTTTGAGGTGGTGGCAAGTAAATCTTTACTTATTTTTTCTTTTTCAATTGCATTTACTTTTTAAATTATATTTTCAACTGTAAACATATTTGATATATTATAGAAGTACATTGTAGAATTATTCAGCTAATTTACATGTCCGTGACCTCACATGCTTACTTTTTTGTGATGAGAATATCTAAAAATCTACTCTTTCAGCAAGTAACTGGTTGTTATTATTAACTTTACTCACCATGCTGTTCTACAGATCTCTGAAACTTATATCTCTCACTAACTGAGACTTGTGCCCTTGATTAATGTCTCCTCAGCCCCAGGCCCCCATAACCACCATACTCTCTACTTCTACAGACTGCTCTTATTTAGATTCACACAGCATCACTCTTCCTGTGTCTGGCTTATTTCACTCAGCCTCTACTTTCATCCATATCATTGGCAATGACAGGATTTCCCTATTAATGACCACATAGCACTCCATTGTGTACCTGTGCCCCGATTTCTTTATGCTGACCCGTAGATTGTTTTTATTACTGGCTGTGGTGAACGATGCTGCAGTGAACGTGTGGACATGTCAGTGTCTCTTCAACATTCTGGCTTGTTTCCTTTGGAGATGCACTTAGAAGTAGATTTGTTCAATCATATCATTTTTAAGGAAACCTCCTGTTGTTTTCCATAAGTTACATTCCCAGCATCAGTGTACAAGGATTTCCTTTGCTCCACATCCTTATCAACACTTATCTTTCCTCTTAGGATTGAAGCCATTGTATCAAGTATGAAGTGATATTTCATTTTGTCTTTTTACAAGTATTTTCTCCCATTCTGTAGGCTGTACATTTGCTCTGCTGGTTCCTTTGCAGTGCAGAAGACTTCTATTTTGATGCAATCCCATTCATCTATTTTTGCTTTTATTGCCTATGTTTGTGGGGTCATACATAAAACATACTTGCTCAGATCAATACCATGGAAAATTTCCCCTATGTTTTTTGGTAGTAGTTTTATAACTTCAGGTCTTGCATTTAAATCTTTAATCCATTATGAGTTGATTTTTTTGTGTGCTAGGTGACATAAGGTCCAATTTTACTCATATCCAGCTTTTCCAACATCATTTAGTAGGAGCACTGTTTTTTCCCCCATTGTGTGTTCTTGACACCTTGGTCAAACATCAGTTGACTATAGTTGTGTACATATATTTCTGGGCTTTCTGTTCTGTCCCACTGGTCTGTGTGACTATGTTTGTGATAAGACCATGCTGTTTATTATTATAGCTTGTTCAGTCTGCTTCAGCTTTACAGAAAGTTTTGAGACACCTTTGAGTTTGTTCTTTTTGCTCAAGAGTACTTCGGCTACTTAAGGTGTTTCATGATTTCATATGAATTTTAGAATCATTCTTCCATTTCTGTGGAAAAGTCATTGGAATTTTGGTAGAGTCTGCACTGAATTTCTTTGGTAGTATCACCGGGAAACCAAGTTGTAACACCCCTGGATTTGAATATTTCAAGAACTAGTGGAACATCTCGATTTTTTGTCTTTGACAAAAGATTTCAGACCAGACAAAGACCTTCATGTAAAATACACATAGAGCTTATTTCAAAATGATAGATTTTTCATTTCAGGAGAGAGAATATACCTTTAAGCAAAAAGGTGGGTGAGAAATAACATGACAATTACACCAAATGAAATCCCATGTGTCCTATGTAGCTGGGTCTTTCAAGGGATATCCTTCTGGGGCTGGGAAGATGGCTCAGTGGAATAAGCACTTCCCTGGCAAGTGTAAGGGCCTGAGTTCAACCCCCAGTTCCAAAAAAAAAAAAAAGGGGGGGGAATATCCTTCCCTTCCTCCAAGGTCGATATTCTTTCACAAAGAAAATGGGCAGGCCAGGAATATAGCTCCGTGGCTTAAGTGCCTGCCTGAGTTCGATCTTAGGTACCACAAACAAACAAAAACGAAAATGGACTGTGTTGAGCCACTAGATCATTTGTTACTCCCCAAGTGACTACTTTCCATTTAGTTTATTTTGAGGCCTTGAGGTTTTGCTAACCTTCACCCCTGCTGTTGAGTTTGTGCGGCCCCAGGATCTTATCAACATACATACGGGATGTTGTGTTGTCTTGAGTTTGAAATCACAAGTTTATGGAGATTTTACCTATATCTAATGATTAAGAAAGCAAAAGAAATAAGAAAAACAAATTCTATCTTTACTATTTAAGTAGCCTTTAGCCACTTGTCTTCAGACCTGCTAATGTCTAATGTTCTGCTTAATAAATAGGTAGAATGGACATTTTAACAATATTAATTGTTCCAGTCAATGAACATGGGCTATCATTCTAAATCACTGCTTCAACTTTTCATCAATATTTTATATGTTTCAGCACATAGAACTTCTATTTTCTTGGTTAAATTTATTCATAAATATTTTACTTGGTTGGCAATATTGTAAGTGGATTCCTGAATTTCTTTTGTCGTATATTCTCTGGAATATTCCTGGGACTTCAAAAGTACCAAAGCATCACAAAACAGCACACAGCATGGTCCTGCCACAAACACAGTCATAGAGTAGGACTTTGCCAAATAATGTGCAGCGCCCAAGCTTGTCAGCACCTAGATACCAAATCCCCCTTTTAATCTCAATGCCCTATGAAATGTGCTTATTTCAGATATCCAGGACAAAGTGTAAAACTGTTCCTTTTCTTTCAAACATATTTCTCCACCCCCTGTGCTAAGATAAAGATGACTTCTGCTATGACTTTGAATGTCTAGATCGCTAGAATTGCTGACCTCTGGAAGCCTCGAGGAGAAAACCCTGGTGTGTGTACATGTGGCCACAGCCATCACTATAGATTTCAATCTAGGCCCATGAGCCTCAAAGGGCAAGTGTAAACAAAAGCTGCTCATTAAACCTGAGTTTAGCATTAGTAAGATTGTCTAAAGATTACATTTAAAGATAACTGAAGTGTTACTATATTCCTTTGTGCAGCCCAGCCATGACCCTAATTAATGTGTCTAGGGAAGACATGTATTTCTTCAAGTAATGGGTGGCTTTGTTTGGACAATTAGACCAAGCTGACAAGGAAATTTTCCATCAAACCAAGTCATAAAAAGTACATTATTCAGCATTATTATGAGTAAAGCAGTATTTATTACCTGAACTTTACAATACTCTATTATCAATCATTACCTGCCATTAAGGTATGTTAACATGAGATCAAAGAGAGAAGCCAAGCTAAACAAACAGTCATGTCTACAAGTCACTTTAGTGCTGTTCACTTAAAGAAAGGCAAATGTCGTTGAACTTAAGGATGGACAATTTGCATTTAACCAGAAGATGCAAATCCATTGTACTGTCACAAGGCAGTGATTATATAGATCTCATGTTTGTTATTTAATTGACAAGGCAAAGATGTTTTCCAGAGAATTCCAAAAAGAGACAAAAACCAATCAAAGTAAAATGTGAGATATAAAAGCTCAGTTCTGATAGATGCTAGTAAAGATTCATTGCTGTATCAATTCTCAGCAACAACGCTGGCTCGGAAGTCACTAAAAATGATATCAGCAGAATAGATCTAAAGAGGAGACCAAATGTTTTTAGCAAAGTTGTAAAACCTTGGAAACTACCTCCTGAACAAACACTCTGAAAGCTCAGAAGTCTAAGATAAGCTTACAATGCCCTGGCTTTAAAATATATTCTTGTCACCATCTTCCCTGCATACTCTGGAGCCAAGAACACAAAGGTATCTTGAAAAGGTAGCCCTCTACAGACGACATCCCTCCTCCTTCTCCTCCTCCTCCTCCTCCTCCTCCTCCTCCCCCTCCCCTTCTCCTCCTCCTCCCATTCAGATGCACATGACCCATCCTTTCTGAAATAAAGCCTTTGTTGCTATCCACTGACTTCCTTCCTTGTGTCCTAAAGCTGATGCTCGAAAGACGACGTATTTTCAGCTTCAGCTCAAAGTTCTCTGCAAATAGCTGGGAGCTCTTCGATCATTCTTGTTATGCAAAATATAAGAAAGCATTCAACTGAACATGTAATAGTGGTGCAAATCTGTATTTGCCTTTATGACTCTTCTAAGATGAACAGTACACATCCATGGCAGGGAAAAAAATGTAGTTTTTGTATTGTTTTATAGTTAATATTAGGCAATGCTGCAGTCCAAGTGGCATTTTTGCTTATCAGAGAACACTAGCTGGAAAATTGTTTCAACTTGTGTTAATTATAGGACTTTCAATGGTGACTAAATAAGCCACAGGATCAATTGTCATCTAATCAGCAGCATATTGAGTATTTTCACACGGCAGAGGATCACAATGGGACAAAATGTGGCTCCTGTTCCCATGAGATGCAAAACAACACAGAAAGAAAGAAGGCTAAGGCCATTGACTGGCCAGGTAGAGAGACAAGTGGGGACAGAGGAGGAGTGAGGGCCATGAGTTGCAGGAGTGAGGCACTGAGCCTGTATAGGGTTCATATATGGTGTCGAGTTCTGAGTTATCATTTGGGCAGGGGGGATGCAAGCTGGAGTGGGGAGGCTTCAGATAAACAAACAGAAGCAAGACATGGCCATTCTCAGAGGCTGAAAGATATGAGTAAAATTCCTGTGTCTGTATATAGGTGACCCCTGCTGTTCTATCCAGACAGCTGATTTACAGAAATACATACAGGGTCACTGGACCAATTTGACAGGTGGAAAGAGGACTTAGGTGGACTCTGAGGAGGGATTTATAAATTTGTAATGTATGTTTGGAACCAGATTGTGAAGGCCAGGCTTAGAAAGAGAAAGTTTATCTAGTAACGTAGACTAGTAATTCTTTTAGTCTCTAAAGAGCAGCATGACATGCTGAAAATTGTATTTATGTTTGCCTCGGCATTACAGGGAAGGTTGGAGTGTGTGGAAGCTACAAGCCAAGAGGTTAGATCAGCTACCATATTGGCCATTTACACAAGGTTGTGGGGGTAGCCTCAGGGTGCTATGCATGGCAAGGTGCTAGAAAACCAGAAAGAATGAGGTTATGAGGAAGGAAATCCCCAAGCTGGAAGCCTTCGCTGAGCATGCTCAATAGGAATACTGAGAACTATAGTGAGTGCTACAGTGAGCGCTTCGTGATTTCCTTCGATTTTTAATCTCCCTTTCTTTAGTAACAGAAACTTGAATTTTAGAGGCAGCGTTACAGTGCCACAAATTTTAGAATCAGTGTTGTAGGAGTTTCAAGCTCATCTGCTTTACTAACCTCTTGGTACCTCAGTTACTTTATCTAAAAAGTAAGAATACTGCAAGAGCACTTACCTTGTAATGTTGTTGTAAACCTAAGTGTATAATGATTTAGAGCAGTACTTGGTCCCCAGGAAACAGTATGTAAATGTCACCTTTTTTTACTAGCTGATCATATACCTGCAGCATTTCTAGCTACATGAACCATTTGACTAAGTTATGGCCATTGTAATGGGAGGGGAAATGATGTGTACCATCCTCAGATTGTGTTCCTGTAGGGCCCTTCTACCTCCACCTGGTGGGATTGTGAGCATAGTGAGATCCTGTGAATATATTCCTGTATATTACACAGCTTTAGTTGTTGATTCCTTGAGGGGTCAAAGCTGTCCTGGATACCTATGTTGCATTACTACATGAGAAAAATAAAGTTCTGATTTAAGTCACTATCATTTGGGGGTTTGTATTCAAATCAACACACATGGTCCCACAGGAAGTTCCTTAAGCATTTCTCAGTTACTACACAGGGGCTTAAGTTTGGATGTGTGTCCAAGACTAAGCTAGTAGAAGTTAAGGAAGAGTCTTCACCCAATCACTGCTCCAAGGATCTAGGGCTCCTATCATCTGATCTTTAAGTCTATTTTCAAGTAGAATTATCACACTTCACCCAGCTAACTCTACACAGAGGGCCAGCGGCCTCCAGGCCTTAGCATGTAGGCCCCAAGATTACAGACTGACTTTTGTATATGCCCTGTCAGTTTGTCCTGCATGCTTATTTTAATATATATTTAATATAACATTTGCTTACATAAAATGATACGGTTAGAGAAGATCATTGTGATATCCACCTACGTTGTTGATACCTCTTCTGAGGAATAGCTATGCCTGAATTTATGGCCATATACAAACCCCTGTATAAGAAACCTTAGAACCTTAGTTTTATAATTTTTGTTAAAATTTATTTTTAGTACTGGACATTGAAGCTAGGGGCACTATACCTCTGAACGATATACTCAGTCATTTTTATTTTTTTATTTAGAGATAGAGTCTCACTAAGTTGCCCAAGATAACCTCAAACTCATGATCCTCCTGCCTCACCTTTCTGAGTAACTGGGATTTCAGGTGTGTACCACCATAGCTGGAAGAGCTTTACTTATAAAGAACAATGTCATTCCTTCTATTCACACATGTTGGGTACCCTACTGTTTTTCTCCTAAGGATAGCTAGGTTGAAATTTTTAAAACTGGTTAAGTAGATTCTCATTCAGTCTTTCATCCCTTTGGCTGGCTGTCATTTTAATTGTTACTGTTATTTTACTATTTCTACTTATACTCAACTCTCACTAATTCTACAAAGTCTTCTACAAAAAAGCCAACTTACATAGAAATTAAAGACTTCAAAAATCTAATACGAACATTTTTCATTAACTTTAGTTAAGAATTGTTCCTTTACAAGACCTATACTTTTTATTTTAAAGAGAAAAAAATCAATAAAACCAATGACAAAATTTCAAAACAAGATGGGAGAGTAATAATGGTTAGCACATTGCTTATTGTTATCTTCAAAGTAATTGCTCAGAGTACAAGATATAGGCATGAAAATTAATCAAATGATGTAAGCACAAACCTTTCTTTTCAATGAATGGAAATTAGTAGTATAGCTAGCTATCTTAACAAATATATTTATATTTTTTCTTTTTCCCTTCCTTCTTTTATCCTTTCCCTCATCCCAGTTTATCTTTCCTTTTGAACAGTTTCTTCTCATTTCTCGATATCTATTGTACATTGTGGATCTTTTTACTCCTCCAGCTCCTAATTTACTCTTTCAGCTCCCACTGGAGAGATGATATGATGTTTACATATGTGAGACTGATTTATTTCATTTATGAATATAGTCTCAAGTTACAACCATTTACCTACAGAAGTTCGTCCTTTTTTATAGATGAGTAGTACTCTCTTGTATAAAAATAGCATCGTTTTTTATCTATCAATCAGTTGGAAGGAATTTTGGTTGTTTTCAAGTTTAGCTGTTAAAAATGATGCTGCCATAAACATGGGTGCACATATATTGCCGTGGTATGATGTTTTAATATTTCTGAGAAAATATACAGAAGAAGAATAGCTGGGTCAAATGCGACCTCTAATCCTAGTTTTTTGAGGATTCTCCACACAAATTTTCACAGTGGTTGCACCAATCTATATTCCCACAAATCTATACTCTTCACAGTGGAGAAAGGTTCCTCTATCCCCACAGTCCCTCAAGGATTTGTTATTGGTTGCTTTCTTGAGGGCAACCATTCTTTCTGGGGTGACATGGAATCTTAGTTTTGTTTTAATTTGTGTCTCCTGAGTAACCAATGATGTTGGACATTTTTTCATATATTTATTTGTTATCTGTATTTTTTCTTTTTACCTGAGAAGTGTGTATTCACCTCAGGTACCTACTTTTTGGATTAGGTCTTTAAATTGGGGGAAATCTAATTTCCTTTTTTATTCTTCATATATTCTAGATAGAAGTCCGTTTCCTTAGGGGCTATTGGCTAAAAGGTTTTCTCACCTTGTGGATTGTCTTCTCCCTGTTGGTGATTTCTTTTGCTGTGCAAAAGCTTTTTAATAAGATGAGATCCCAAGTGTTGATTCTTTGGAGTGTTTCCTATGCAGTTTGGGACAAAACTTATATTTTATTTAAATCAAGTTCTTTTCTTATTTATTTATTTATTTATTTATTTATTTTTAATGTATTTAGTATAGGGTCTACAGGGTCTCACCACACAGATCGGACTCAGTAATCCACCTGTTTACAGCCTCCCAAGTGATGGGATTACAGGTGCATGCCACCATGCCCATTCTCAATTGCTGTCTCAGCGTGCCCGGGGATCAGGGCTGGCATGGCAGTCCCGGGAATCAAACCCTTGGCCCCTGCATCTGCCTAAGCAGGCACTTTGATACACTGAGCTATCTAGCTGGCTCTTTTCCTTTTTATAAATATATTTATAAATATATTTTCCTTTTTATAAATATATATATATTTATAAATATATAAATATATTCAGCTGCTGTCTGATTTCCATTATCCCTTTAGATGTCTCTCATTTGAGTCACATGGTACCTCAAATGATATAAAATATATTAATGTGCTACACTTTCCAATAATTTCTAATTTTATAGAAGATCAGAGATCTTTAAGAACCCATATTTAAATTTCTGCATATTTTGGGGACCAATTTCTCAAACATTTGTTGAAATTGTGGTCTTCTGATAAGCTTCTGAGAGTCCTGAACCAATTGGAATCCTAATGGATTTCATAGAAGACCCTGGGAAATAGAGAAAGAATCTCTTTCTGTCCTTTCTGGGATTGACCAACTACAGGATTTAATTTTCAAGCTACTTAAGTGAAGGAAGAAAGGCCTTGGACTGGGCTGAAAGAGAAGTATTAATGCTAATGCCCAGAAAGAAAGTGAGTAACCACAGAGCAATGTGATCAAAGATGTAGAATGTGCCTAAAGAGAGTCACATGGAGAGAAAACATTCTCTCAGGCTTTCACAGAGAGCACATTGGTCAAGCAATGGCTGTGACTCATCCACATCGCTGACACTGACAAAGGATCAGCAAACTATGTACAGGGTAACAGGATAAATCCTGAGGGACTTGATTGACCTTATCAGATACAAAACATACATTTCTTGTTATATAGTTCCTGCTTTATCTTGGTCTTAATCATTCAGCAGAAAAGTATAAAAATGAGGTATAAAAAAGTAAAGCCATATTAATATGCTGAGCTGTGAAAGGCTCAAGTCAACAACTTCTGACATTGCCAGTCCTACGGATAACCCACTACTACTATGGACTACTAGACTAGATTGGATTATTTTGCTGAATTCACACACCTACAATATTTAAATGGCAATGGAATACCCATCTCTAACAAAACTAAACAAAAAATGTGGATACAAAGGAAAGACCATTTTGAATCTATATATACAAAATAGTTAGGATAGATATACAACTACTTTCTCTTAATTCAATGAGAAGAAAGATTTGTACTAATAGTATTTGGACAGCATATCATGTCTGCATCATGTAGTATGAATAACCATTAAGAAGATAACAATATGCAATGTATTAATTATTGAAACTGTCCTATTAATCAGTTTTGAAACTGTCTCATTGCTATTTGTTTCTCAATAAAGTTAATAATAAAAAAAGAAAGTGAGTAAATTGCTCTTGCCTGTTTGAGTTGGGTTTCTATTTCTTGTAAATGGGAGTTGTTATGGTTTGTGTCTATTTGTTCCTTCAAAGCCTCATGCAATCATGAGGAGGATTCTAAAGTTTGTGATTAACTATTGATGCAATTCTGTGATTATGGGTATGAGTGCTACATCTGTCCTGGGACAGATAATCTGCATACAAATGTAAGGAGGGAGAGAGGCTTGCTAGCTGCTACAGCTTCTGCTCCTCCTTTTGTTTTTTGCTGTTTTCTGCTGCCATAAACACCTTCCCTCTGCCATGTACCACTCTGCCTTGGAATCAGCTGAGAATGGACTAAAGACTCCACTAACTCCACTAAATAAATTTTTCCTCCCTTAATGTTGGTGTTGGATATTTTGTCCCAGCAATGCGAGAAGAATAACTGAGACAAGAGTCTTCAGTATTTACATATTTTAAAAGCTAATTTTTTGAAAAAGTTACCCTAGTTACATTTCAGCTGTGTCCCGACACAGCTTTGAAAGATGGCCTATGTTTTTCTAAAGCTTCTCACTGGGCTGGGAGATAGTTCAGTGGCATAAACACCTGCTTGGCAAGTGCAAGGCCCTGAGTTTCATCCCTGGTACAACAATAAATAAATAAATAAATAAATAATGGCCAGCCAGATAGCTCAGTGGACTAAAGCACCTGCTTAGGCAAAGTGTAGCAGCTGGGGTTGGTACCCTATGTGCTGTGCCAGCCCCGCCCCTAAGTGCACTGAGACAGTGATTGAGACTGGGCATGGTAGAGCACTTCTGTGAAAACAGCACTTGGGAGGCTTTAAACAGGAGGATCACTATGAGTTTGATCTGTGTAGTGAGACCCTGTAGACCTTGTATTGAATAAATAAATAAATAAATAAATAAATAATAAAGTTTCTTACTATCCTTGCTTTACTTATGATAAAGTGATAACACATCAGATTGCTTGGAAAATTGCTATCTACTCTATCAGTTATTGTTAAGGAACAAATTTCACACACAAAAAAAAAAATCCACAGATGGATGAGGTCATTACACATTTAAAACTACACTTTCCCAAATCCAGCAATTTAAAGAACATTTGATCCTGCTGACCCATCCTAATGTGATATTTCTAATAATCCAATAAAATATCTGAGTCTAACATTGTGCCTCAGAAACTAGGGGAAGGCTTGCAATAGATGGCCTAGTTCCTTTTTTTTTTTTTTTTTTTTCCAGAACCGGGGATTGAACTCAGGCTCTTGTGCTTGCCAGGCAAGCGCTTATTCCACTGAGCCATCTCCCCGGCCCCTTGGCCTAGTTCTTAACGAAAGGAAATACTCATCCCAGAAAGTCTGAAAATCACAGCAAATAAACTACCCTCTGTTCACCTTGCCAAGTATTTCATTGGTGTTTTGCTTACAAATTCAACAGGCCAGAGAGCAAACTTTAAAGGAGGACAGATCATGCACTCTTTGTACCTTAAAATGAAGTTGAGGAAGAATGTCCACCAGCTGGCATCATGCTAGTAAAATCTAAAATTTGAATCATTTTCGGAAGGTCAACGAAAAAGTCCTCTAATTTGAAAATAAAAATGATCCTATGCACAAGCATAAGTCAACTCTAAAATAGATAAAGACATTTTTAAAATAATATAATTTCAGAAATCCTTCTTTGCTGAGAATAGAAATCAAGATACAGCCATCAAATGTGTCTGTAATCCAACTGATGGTTCTTGCAGTGGTATTATGAAATGTTGCCATCAAAGGAAGCTCCATCTGGTCCATGAAAGGTGCCTTGGGAATATATAGTATCATATCCAGGATCATATCCTAAAGCATCCATGACCCTAGCAGAACCTCCAATCTGATGTCTGAAGTTGCCCTGGGTATCTGCTTAGGAAGAGGAAAGGGGCTTTGGTGTTTCTCCATTTACTTCCATTCATGACACAAAATCATCTGAACATTTTAAGAGAAAAATAAGAAAGAGTCTGACAATCTAATCACACTAGGAATGCAGTAGCCAATGGGTGACCTCAGGGAAGTAGGTCATGAGTCTTGAGTCTGAGTTGGCTTCCAACTCAGATGTCCAAGCCAAAGGGACATCATCCATTATCAAAGCCTTTACATTTTCCAGTCTTTCATGGTCTTGTTGGTGGAAATTTGTTTGTTTGTGAAGTCTGCCTTCATTCAAGTTTGTCAACAGTCAATTACTGAGGACATTCTTCAGATCTTTTCTCACACTTTGTAGACATGGTAATTTATGAGGTCCCAAGGATGCCATCAGTTTGCAGTGTTCCATATTCAGAAATCAACCAAGGAGAAGCCTATGAAAGACTTTAGGAAATCCTGAATCATTTCAATGCATGAAATACCAAAGAAAAATTTTAAAATTTGATGCCAGCAATTCTAGGAGTTACCTTACCCTATAATTAGTTGGGTTACTTCAGTAAATTACCTAATCTCTCTGAGCTTTATGTCCTCATGAGTCAGATAGGGACCATAGTCACAGAACCATTACAAAAACTGAATAATCAAAAGAAATTACCAATAAAGTGAAAAGGCAACCTACAAATTGGGAAATAATCATGACAAATAAGTACTCAGACAAGGGTCTGCTCTCTAGAATCTATAAAGAACTAAAAAACACCAGGTCCCCAAAATTTAAAGACCCAAT
>NW_004524641.1:4684343-4706757 GCF_000260255.1 Octodon degus | reverse complement strand
AAAAAAACTGAATAAGACACAATATGTTTGAAAGCAAATAGCCAAGTGCTGTCAGCCAGCAAAGTTTTAGTAAAGAGAGCTGCCATGTATCCGGGTTTGAATGAGAAAGCCCAGGGTGTGAGTTTTCTTTTTGAGAGACAGAAGGAAAAAAGACTAGACATATAATGGAAGTGTGAATTTTGTTATTACTATCATGTCTTGCGATGTCCTGTGGCAAGTGATAATGTCTCATTACTAGAAAGGCCTTGACCATAGAGGAGTCTCTCATCAGCACCTTTTCTGGGAGGAGTAATAGGAAGAAGTAGACAGTGTGGCACAATCTGCATGTGATAGCTGGGCACCAGGTCAGCACAGCATCCAGTTCTTCATAGCATGGTCCTTTGCCCAGCATGCCCTTCCCACTCATCTCCTTGTTCTTCTGCAGTTATTCAAGAGTTGTTGTCCTAAAGAGCTGACTGTGTAAAAATTGAGAATATTGAATTTTAAATTCAGTTCCCAAATTGCTTAAGAAAAAAGTCAATATTTTTTTCCAGTAAGAGATTACATTTTTCCAAAATTGCATTCTTGTCATAACTCATCAGAGCTCTAAGGTCAGCACAGTATCTGTGTGCCCAACTTCCACTCAGCTTGACTTTGTTCAACCTGAAGACCCCTGCTCAGGAAAATTCTCAAGGCTCATTGTGGCCTGGAGGTGGCAGCCCTCTGGGAGCTCCACATGTGATCGTGAGCTCCAGGACCATGAAGAGTTCAGTGGACTTTGCTCATCTTGGCCACACTAATCCAATTACTAATCTATTTCACTTCCACCAAAGAAAGCCAAGCATTGTTGACTCTCTCCATTATCAAGTGAAAAATTGTACCCCAATGATGTGCTGGAATGTCCAAGATTGCTTTCTAGAATGTCAAGGTTGTTTCCCCCCCCCCCAGGGTAATTTAACAGATTTCCTTTTCTTTTCAAAAGCATTTCACTTGATAGTGTTGAGACTTTATCTTCAAAATACCAGAGATAACAAGTGCCTCCCCCTCATGAAGAATGTAAACCATAGATCATGTCATACCCAATGGAAATACTCTAAACACTTCCTAGGAATGAAATCACTGTTTCCAGATGATGTGATGTACACACATATGGAAGCTGATCTTGGGAGAGCATTTCCTTTCTCAAGAAAACCCCGAGTTGCTGCTTAAATATAGCTCTTCTGTATGTGATCATATGCCTGTGTTCAAGCTTACAAGAGCAAAATCAAATGCAGTTCCCAATCCCACAGTGCCTATGCCCACGTGGCTGGCCAGCATTTCTAAAATTTCACAGCCATAGGATAGGATTCAAATTACAAATTGCCCAACTCCAGAAAGCCTTATCAGAGGGCCGGCCAGATAGCTCAGAGGATTAAATCGCCTGCTTAGGCAGATGCAGGGACTGGGGTTTGATCCCCATCATGCCATTCAGGCCTCACCCCCAGAGCATGCTGAAACTGAGAGTGAGACTGGGCATGGTGGTGCACACCTGTAATCCAAGCACTGGGGAGGCTGAGACAGGAATCTGTGTAGTGAGACCCTGTAGACCCTGCACTAAATACAAAAGAAAGCAAGCAAGCAAGCAAGCCATGTCATCAGCTACTATTTTTGTAGTCAGAGCATGGAAAGCAGTGTTTTTCCACCTTTGGTCCATGAAGTAGCAGCACCTAAGGACTTGTTTCAAATGCACATTCTTAGGCACCGCTCAGACCCACCAAGTCTGCAATGCTGAGAGTGGGGCTTAGCAGTTTGTGCCATAACAAGTCTTCCAGGTGAATCTGATGTTCAGTGATGTTAAAAAAGAAAGTAAGTTCCTGTCTGGAACCAAGCAAAAGAAGGGTTGTTTTCTGGTAGGATTGTTAGCACTGCTGTGGACCACCTCAGAAAGGTAGGCTCCAAACTCCTTTGCTGGACTTATGAACCTGTTTGGTATCAATGGACAGAGAAAGCCCTTGTGTGTCTGTGTCCTTCCAACGTCATGATGCCCTCTCTTGGCTATATAACACCACATCTCTGAGCTTTAGACTGACAGCCTGCATTCTCAATAACACCTGAAAAATCTGACACTTAACATTTAGCTTAACAAACAACAGGATATTGCTATCCCATGCTGGAAAAATAATCAGCAGGAACAAGGAAGCCTTCATCATTGCTCTGTCCCTTCCCACCCACCCACTTCAGGGAAATGCCATATATCAGCAGGCATTTTATATCAAGCTAATACAGATTACCCTGTCAGACAAATCCCACCTGTGAGCATTGCTGTCTACACCACATAACACCACATAGATCAAGAGCAGGGAGAGGCCAAAGTCATGAACACCATAGCTTTCCATAAAAGTTAATTAATGACAGAAGCATATTGCTGGCAATGGGAACACAGCCATTATTTATGGCTCAGGAAACTCCAAATACAGGGACTTCCCTTTTCCTTTCCCCTAGCCGTGGCTCTACCCGTGAGTTTATTCAACCCATTTCAGTAATTTAGTCATTTGCCAAATCAGCAGGAAAATGTAGCATTGAACACACAAAAAATGAGTACAACTGCTGAATACCAACACACATCCCAAGAGAAATGGACCACCCAATGGATGCTGCCCTGGTCTTTTCCGTCACTTTCACACTTCACATTTCTACTGTCATTAACAGTTCCAACCCATTGCTCCCAAGAAAACAATTTCCCCAAGGAACGCTGGGTGCTGAAAGGGCTTCTAGAAACTCCCTTTTCCCCTTCCCAGCAACACCATTACACATAGCATGACCAATTACTAGGGAAACAGCTCTTCATCCACACATAGTTATCATTTGGGGAGGCTATGAATCACAGTGTATGTCTGGCTATGAATACTAGGAAGGCACTCTTAGTATCCCCATCTATAATATGGATCCAACACTCATTCTACCTTCAAAGGTGTTGTAGCATTTCCACCAACACAGTACATCACCTGGTACTGAATAGGGCTAAGAAAGTTTAGGGGCATCATGGCTTCCACTTTCTTCTTCCTGAGAATCCAGGTGCCCTTGCCCTGCTGGCATCAAATTAAGGCTAGTTCTTTGCCAAACACCTTGTTCTAGTGCCAAAGAAGATTGTCCGGGGCAACCATAAAGTAATTGCAAACCTTTACGTGTGTGTGTGTGTGTGTGTGTGTGTGTGTATGCCCATTTTTCTAAAATCAAAGGCACTGAGCTTATTTTCCAAGGCACTCATACGCATTGAAGTATCTCAGAAAGGAAACTTTACTACTGGAAGGCTCAGAGAACAATAATGCTCATTTATGCTAGAAAGGACAGTTCCATGTGTTGAAAAGTGTTGTACCATGAGTCATACTACTTGAGTTTTGATCTTGTCTCCAGAAGAAATGAACCATGGCAAATGCCTCATCAGAGCTGAGCTTCTGTTGCTTGGGAAAGGACTTCACAATGTCTCCTTGCACACAATCGTGAGGGTCATAATGTGTTATGGATGCGAAAGAACCTTTAAAACCAGAAACCAACACACCAATAAATAGATGATAATGTCAGGTTCAGATGCCTCATTGAATAAACAGTTTTAGCTACTGGCTTTTGTAGTCTAGAAAATTATGAGAAAAATGACAATGGTGTTAAGTTCTTCTTGTTCTGATAGTGTAAAATAACTGTTGTCTCTGGAACAATTTATTAAAAACAGAGAGGCAGAGATCTTGTATGGAGAGTAGGAATTTTACAAATATTATTTGCCTTACCCAATCTACTGTAATCCTTAAACTGCCCGACTTCCCCATGGTTTGCTTTAATTGCATGTCACTGCTAGCTTCCTTGTAAAGAGACAGGCCTCTGCCATTCCTTCTAATTATCCAAATCACTAGCCACTGTGTGTGGCCTTACCTAAGGCTTTTAACCAGAACTAATGTCACTGAATCAAAGCAAGTGGGAGGTGGACCTTGTTTGAAATAACTCTTATAAATGTTACATGACATTCCTTTAAGACTATTTGAAAATTTTCTTTCCAGCAAGCACAGTTTCAGCATGAGAACTCATCAGTTACAAACAGTCGTGACCAAAAGCCTACATGTAGTAGCACACCACTTCTCACTACAACACATTTCATCTGTAAAAGATGTAAGTCTGGCAATCTCATCTCAGGACTTGTGTGTTCTCCTGGAAAAGGCAGACACTGCATAGTTCATTGTAATCAGATGACTGTTTCTTGTTTTTTTTCCAAGTACAGCAGGTTTTTTAATGAAAAACTGTTCATACATAGTTTGTTGCTTTTAATTGCATCTAGAAATATCCACATATATGTACACATAGAAACAGCAGCAAATGTGTTTTATGTAAGTGGAGCTACACTGGATACCTATATGCTTTTCCGTAGGAAAGTTTGACCCTCATATTGTATCAATGGAATGAGGATATGGTTTCCTTTTGCTTTTTAGGGAACTGTATGTACCGATGAGCCAGCATCAATTCTTTTTTGTTGTTGTTGTTTTGCGATCTTTATTTTTATTTTTTAATTAATTTTATTGAGAAACAAATAGCAATGAGACAGTTTAAAAACCAATTAGTAAGACAGTTTCTATAATTAATACATTGCATATTGTTGTCTTCCTAGTGGTTATTCATAGTACAAGATGCAGACATGATATCCTGTCCAAACACTATTAGTACAAATCTTTCTTCTCATTGAATTGAGAAAGTAGCTACATATCTATCCTATTTTGTATACACAGATACAAAATGGTCCTTTCTTTGTATCCCCTTTTTTGTTTAATTTTGTCAGAGATGGGTATTCCATTGCCACTTGAATACTGTAGTTGCATGAATTCAGCAAAACAATCCAATATAGTCCAGTAGTCCATAATAGTAATGGGTTATCCATAGAACTGGCAATGTCAGAAGTTGTTGATCCTTTTACAGCTCAGCATATTAATATGGTTTTACTTTTTTATACCTCATTTTTATACTTTTCTGCTGGATGGTTAAGACCAAGATAAAACAAGACCTATATAATAAAAAGTGTAACTTTTGCATCTGACAAGGTCAGTCAAATGCCCTCAAGATTTACCCTGAAACCATGTACCGCAGTTTGTAGATCCTTTGTCAGTGTCAGCCATGTAGATGAGTCATGGCCATTGCTTGACCAATTTGCTCTCTGTGAAAGTCTGAGAGAATGTTTTTTCTCCAAGTGACTCTCCTTAGGCACACTCCACATCATCGATCACTTTCCTCTGTGGCCCCATAATCTCCTTGATCAGAAATTTTGGGACACAACTGAGTTACAAGATGACAGTACAGGTTCTCCTATGTCCTGAGTCCTCATTTAATCAGGTGACTATTTCTAAAGCTTCCTTAAACTCAATGGTTAGGGTATAGGTTGATATTGGCATTCATAAGAATATAAAAACAACAACAAGTCTTCTTAGTTACAAGAACCATGCAAATTTTTTATATACCTCAGATCTTTTAATCTAAACCATTCAGTGTACAGTTCTTAAACCCTTACCTCTGTGTGAAAACAGAAGCCTTGAAAGGTTAAATTACACTCCAAGCACCATAGGAGCCACAAGTAGGACATACATGAAACTTGTGAGAGACCATTACTAAGAGGTTAAGATAAATTACTGTGAATTCTCACTCTGTGTGTGTATCTGCATACACATCAAGAAGGGGCAACGTGAGTTTTTAATACCTGGAGCTGTGTGATAAAATTCTGAAAAATTCAATACTGTTTCTCATGAGTGGCAAGCATTTTTTTAACAGTGTTTCTCCAATTTTACAATTGCAAGTTGGAAAAAAGAAAATATGTTTCTGGCTACTTAAAATCTTCAGGTCAATTTTGAACAAAAATATTGAAGAGGAAATACACTTGAATTGTCACAAATTTCAACTTTAGTACAAACATTTACTAGGTTGAATACTATGGTGTACACTTTCCTATACATGTGTGTCTATAAAAATTTTGAAGCTGCATCTCTGTATCTCTATAGTCACATTTCATTACTTTTTTCTCTACTTTCCCAGAAGTGACCACAGTTTGCCTTCATCTTTTAATTCCCCCATCATCATTTTCCTTTATAATAAAAATCCCTAGAATAGCCTTTTGGTTGACAAATTTTCATTGATATCAGACAACTCCTTAACTCATAACCTGCACATCAAGCCTTGATCCCTGATGCAGAGAGTCAGCCCTCTGTTCAGTAGCTTTTGTTTACAAAGTCAAACAGGAGTTCATGAAAAATAGGAGATCGGAGGGGCTGCACCACTTTCTCTGTTGGTCTTGCTTCGCAGGACACACACAGTGCTACCAACAAGGTCCTGGGAAGGAAAGAAAGGCTGTTTGGCTGTGATGAGGAGGGCTTCCTGGGCAAAATTCTATCCCTCCTACCTGTCAGAAGGGGATGAGGGTCCGGGGAGATGGCTCAATAGAATAAGTGCTTCCCTGGCAAGTGCAAGGGCCTGAGTTCAGTCCCCAGTTCTGCCAAAAAGAAGGGAATGAGAGGGGAAACACACCACAGCAAAGATTTCCCTCAGCCCTCCAGAGGCTGTTCTAACCCTTGTCCTTCATTCCTCATCACCAGTGGGGACAACCATGAGGCAACTGGAAATGGACTGCAATGAAAGCTAAATGATTTTTTTTAATTGAAGTCTTTGTTATACTTAAATCACACAGGCATTTCCAATCTGATTTATGTTTATTCTCACATAGTACCTACATTTAAAAATTCTCTCTTAAAGACCTGAAATTAAATAAATACAGTCTTGTGGACATGAGATTGGCAAACAGACTCAGTTGGTAAAACAAAGAGTCATCTACCATGAAAACAAAGGACAACAGCACACAGGACTCCAAACAAGAGAGAACTTCATCTGGAAACCACCAGTCCAGGATGGTGCACAAGAGCACTGCCTCATTAGGTGCCTGGGAGTGTTAGCTCTTGGGGCTCCATCACCCTTTGTGAGTACCGCAGTGCTTAGCCATTCTTGTCCATATTGGGCTGGAGACGGCTGATCCAGCCCTTACCCTGGTGCACGATTCCATGTGCTGGTGAGAAGAAATGAGAAAATGGACTCTGTGCCTCATCCCAGAAGTAGAAAGCCTCACACTGCCACTTGCACTTGCACCCACCTTTTGCCCACAGCAACAGGTGGCCACACACAGCGTGATAGGGGATGGAGCCATGAGCATTAGCTGGGTAGTTGCTTGCTCTGATGAAATTTGGGGTACCAAAACAAGGCAGAGGGAATGGGCATCAGGCAACAAGGGAAGCAGGCATGCATTCATAAATCCACCCCTGTATTCTTTCATTCAATCATAAATGCTCATATCCTACTTCATGTTGGGCATTATGCTAGAATTGAGAATTTATGAATAAGACACCATTTTCTTATCCCCACCTCGAGTAGTTTATACTCTTTGAGGAAACATACATAGAGACAAACCGGTAATAAAGAACTTTGGCGGGGTGAAGTAGTGGAAATTGGACCCAGGGCACACTGAGCTACATTCCCAACACAGCCTAAAAAATATATTTTTTGAGAAAAGGTCTAATTTAGTTGCCCAGGCTGGTGTCAAGCTTTCAATCCTCCCTCAGCATTCTAAATTACTGGGACTACAGGCATGTGCCACTGCACAAGGATACAATTGCTTTAGTAGGATTATGCAGAAAGTACATTCTACCTGGAGGACCAGGCATAGCTGCAGCAGGAGATGGCCTTTGTGCTAACATTTGAAAGACAGAAATAAATGCAACAACACTAACGGCATTTATCGGTTACTTGGCACCAGGCACTATTCTTAATCCTTCATGTGTGATAATTGATTAATCTTTACAAAACCCCTACTTGAGTAGAGTTAATTGTAAGCAGTCATTAGTGACAATCCACAGACTAGGCAGTGGAGGCATTTTAGGGTGTGAGTTGAGATCTGAATGTGAGCAATCTGCCTCCAGAGCCTGGTCTGCTTGAGAAAGAAAGAATCCAACATTATCACCTCAGTCTCCCAGCTTCTCCTACTCTGGTGTAAAGGACAGAAGGCAGCAGGAAAGGAATAGTTAAAAATTAGAAGGTTCCAGAAGCCTGCCTAACACACAGCAAAAAGAACTCAATGCAATGCAAGTGTCCTGACTTCTTCTTCTCTCCTGAGAGCAGTGTTTCTCAGTCACTGTTGGGGCGAGGGACACTGGGAGGTGACAGGGACCCACAGAACATTCTCCAGAAGAGGATGACTCACAAATTAGCTGGTCATATTTGTCCCTTTTTCTTAAACACTACACATCAACTCAGCTCCCTCATTCCAGGGCTACCACAACACTCCTTTGGCTGTGGGGTGGTAAATCTTGTGTTGGCACAAAGGAGAGAAATATTTTATTTTATTTTTTGGCAGAACCAGGGATTGAACTCAGGCCCTTGTGCTTGCCAGGGAAGTGCTTATTCCACTGAGCCATCTCCCCAGTCCCCTACCAATATTTTAATAAAGAGCCAGTTTATAACCTAAAAGAAGTTTGGCTTTCATTGAAATAAATAACACACTTCAAAAGCTCTTATGCCTATTAGAAAAAATAAAATTTATTCATTTGCAATAGCTATTGACTATGGTTCTTTCATTATTCTAATCAGATTGTCTTTTATTTGAAAGGTGGTGGCCCTAACGATGAGAGGAAAAAACACACAGTGAAAGCACTCAATAAAAGCTTGATGATAGTTCAGCGTGTTTCAATGAGCCTCTTTTTCTCCTGTTTTCTTCTGGTCATTTCCCACCCTTGATTAGCAATTTTACACCCAAATAGTAAAATATGAAATACTTTATAATACTTTCGTGGTGGTAAAAGTGTTCAGTTTTTATGACATGTCTCCAGAGATAGATCTTTAGCAGTATATAGTGAGGTTAATTCAGCATAAAATAGCATATATAATACCTTTCTTATTTCTGTTCATTCATTTAGAAATTATGGGACAAATTCTAGCAAAAACTCTGGAGACTAGAGTTTGAAAGCATTGAGATTCTCTTTGTATCTTTAGCAGTGGCTAAAATTGTTTCCAATTAACTTCTTAAAAAGCAAGAAACATAAGTTGCTTCCCATTTTAATTTGCTCAGATTCTTGGGAGAAGTTGCCATTATGAGAAGTCTTGCTGTTCAAGTCCCAGAAAACCAGCCGCTGCCCCATTGCCCCCCTTCAGACTCTTCTCCCCCTGAACCCTTATAAAATGACAGCTGAGATCTCAAGCATTTTGTGAAGATTCTGGTCATATTTCTTTGGCTGTATTGTGCAATTGTGTGAGGCAGAGAGAGAAATTGAGTTAGCTACTTGGTAACACAGGGATGAAGCCAGGAAAACAAGAAAAATAAAAAAGCAGGAATTCTCTCCTTGAATCATTGAGCTACACTTAAAACAGACCCCATAATAGTGCCCCCGGGTAGTGACACCCACCTGTGGAAATGCATTTACTTCTCAGAAAGCCACAGAGAGCACTGTCCCCAGCGTGCCCCCGCACCACATAGAGTAAGATGAAAGTACATTTCATATAAGCAATTATATTCACTCTTCCTAATATCAGCACCTACAAAAGTCCAAATTGGGCTTGTACAATGAACTGCATTCTAACGTAATCTCACAGTCGCTTCTAATTTCAATCTCTAATGAATGCTTGGCACTCCTGTGCTTCCGTTCATAAAAAGATAAGGTTCCTGCTTCTCACTTCATAAAAATGGCAAGAACAAGTTAACCTTTAGCTATTATGGATAAGAAAAGGTTAATATGAGTAGGACGAAAACACAATTCCCTCACAATTTTAATTTTACAGTGAAATACAAAGCTCCTTAGACTAGATAATTGTTGGTTTTTCTGGGTACTTACTACATTACCCCACTTGAAAACCTATTAAGAATTAAAAGTAAACATGTCAAACAAGAATTGCTCCCTAATTAATACTAACACATGTATGAAACAGTCTTGAATATTAGGCTTAGTAGTATTGTATATTATACTGTCTTTGCTTATAAAAAGTTAAATGTTTCTTCAAATGAGAATGCAGACCAGTAAAGATAGCTAACTATGTAAAAATCTAGTGATCCATTTGACGCATTACAAGCCAGTTTTGATAATGTTACACTGCCTATCTTCAATTTTCAAGATTAATTAACCCTAACTACCCTCCTGTGAGAGAACTGGTAAACAAACATGTTGATTACCAGAGAAGTTAAAAAATACATAACATCATGCAAAAAACTGTGCCTGAGGTCAGAACTCAGTTGCAACAAACAGACTGTAACCCTTAAGCCTGATATCTGGCTCCATGTTCCAAACATCGTGTCACAAGGAGACAAAGAAATGTGACGCAATGCTGCACAGACCGTTAGAATTTGCTGGTGGTGTTTAAGAGCAGAAACTAAAACCAACCATAGATACATAAAACCCAAATAAGAACAGTGATCTCTTAGACTGTGATCCAATTTTGTATGTATTAATGATTTTCTCAGAACTGAACCAAAAGAAGCTCCCAAGGAAGGGAACCTACGCTGCTAAAACATCACAATATTTGTCTGTCAACATCCAGAAAGCTGTAATGTACTATATAGGAAGACTTGTGCAGTGTGGTCCTGGTGTGGTCGCTGTGCCACCATCTACCCCCAGTCCTGTCACCTCTTAGAGCCTGGGGTAGGAGGTCAGAAGCACAACTCCCTAACCTTGAGCTCCTGCCATGATGCTGTTTTCATTCTTCCCACGTTTGTCATACTTTGGGACATGGTGTGGCCATATGTAATGCATTTTAAAAGGATAAGGAAAAATAAAGAGGGTTCACACTTTGCAAAGGATCAGCTTCCAAGGAGGAGGCAGTACTTTGGGGACAAATCAAGGTCAAGGAAAAGTTTAGTCCAGTCCCTCAACATCCATAATTAAGCAATTGGATGTTACTACATGATACAAGGTAAAATTGTAGGTCACCCCCTTCCAGACTTTACATTCAAGTTGAAGAAAGTGATTTTGTCTGTGATGTACGGACACTGTTCTGTGATAGCTCTATGTAGATGACCACAGTAGCCATGTAGGTGCTCCATAGCTGTTTGTCTAACTAAATTCCTGTTCCCAGACACCAAGAGCATTCTGATGTGAAAAAGCAAACCTGTATCTGAAAGTGCCTATCATGGTTACATGCTTGCCATACTTAAGAAAATCTGCAGCCTATTAAGGAAACATATGTAGAATAACAGGGGGCGGGTAGGTTGTAACAGGAAGAAAGAATATCAAGACAGATTTTAAAAGTCATAAAATGTGGGTTTTGTTCTTCAAGTCATTAAAAAACCCACACCAGCCTGCTGTTTGATACAATAAAATGTAACAATGAGGGCCAGAATAGTGCAGCCATATCATACTAGGATACAGTAAGGAAATAGCATGCTAGACAGAGGCAATCCACCGAAGCGCACAACACTTAACTGGTGGCAGTAGCTTAGCAAAGTGACGTCAGATGACTTTTGTACAGATAAAGGGGAGAGACAGGTCATCTCGGCTGCAGTGGAGCTGGCAGACTCCTACCCTTTTCTCTACAGCATGGATATGAGGCACCAAAAGCAGCCACAGGGGAAAAGTTACTGCATTCCATAGCTCTTACCTTCGGGTATTTTCCAACTTGTCAAAGTTGACAGCAATCATTTTATATTATAGATAGAGTACACAATTTAGAAAAATCTTTGATTTAGAGAAATAGATTCTGGCATTGCTACAATGCCTTTAGAGGATATTATTTTATGAGCCAGTAGGAGAGATGGATAATTTTGTCTGATGTTGTGTTTAATAATAATAGTACACACCATAGCCATGCTCTCCCAGATAGTCTATATAGAGTTGGAACATCCATTGAAGAATAAAAGCCCATTATTTCTATATGTTGTATGATAAGAAAGAAACTGGCTTCTATATTAAGTTTTTTTTAAATTGTGCCTTTTACCAGTTTTCATAATTGAAGCATTGAAACTCCAATGCAGTCCTTCAAGAGGGAAATCCAAACAGTTTTCTGTCAGTAACAGCAACATACAGTAGTCTGGAACCTCCTTGAAGTTAATTGCAGCACAGCTCACTAATGAAACTTTCCATCTATTAAATCTTAACAGGCATAACTATAAAAATGGCGCCAAGCTTTCTCCTGCTCTGGAATGTCCCAGCCAGCACTTTGTGAATTTTATCCTTTATCTTTGTAATTATTGTAATTATTGCAGAGTTGGAGTAGAATTAAGATCTAAGAATACAGTGGGGTTTTTTTTCTAAAGTTCATTTTGCTTTTCATGTTCCGAAATATTTCTGACAGCTTACAATAGATATAATAACCGTGGCTGGTGATACTGATTTCACTGCCACCCCATAATGAGGTCAGGAACATGTAGATTTTCTTTGAGCTCCAGAATATGTATAAGATGTACTAACAGCCCTTTAGAAGTGTGATTTCTTGATGAACTGATTTAATCTCTTATTCTTGATAATTTATGTATCAGTAAAAAGTAGTTTATAGATAGAATAAGGTTGTAGAAAATATCAAAATCATTAGTCTGTTTTATGGCCTCACCAGAAAATATTCTCCTCTCTTTAAAGTATCATTCACCAGAAAATCTACCTTACTCTACCAATGTTTTGAAGTCTTTGGGTGAAAACCAAAACTGCATAGTAGCTGTTTTCTGTATTACTTACTCTCATGAAATTTAAAAAAAAAAATCTATCTCTAAATTACTTCTATATTAAATTGGTGCTCTTGCACCAATTCTTACTTCCTTTATTTTGAGTTAGTTCTTTCTAATATTAAAAAGACATAATTTGGGGCAGTACTCCCAGAAAATGCAATTATTTTTTCATTGGTTCCAAACCTTTATCCTAAATAGAATAGAATAGAATGGAATAGTTGGAGAAAGGAAATGTCTCACTAAGAGACCAGCTTAGGAACCAAGTGAGGAGGGGCTGCATGCATAATGCAGTACAATTGTCTTTATAAATTAATGCTTTGCTGCCAGATAAATGTATTTGCAGTCTAATACACAAAGGACATTTTATTCCATTTCCATTTTCTCTTCACAAGGCAAGTCGGAGCCAAAAAGACAGCATGCACATATATAGTTTTGGCTATAGTAACTAGAATATAAAACATGTTAATTAACTTCTGAAAAGTAAGTTTTGATTAGTTTTATAATAACTACTTGGCATCCGCGTGATAAAATAGATTTCTAAATGACTCACAGGTCAAATTTTCTCTTAAATGATTATCAGCTCTTACTTCATATTGTAGGTGTTCATCTCTTTATAACCGAATACTTGGCACATTGTGGGTGTTTCCACAAAACATAGTTTCCCTAAAAGTGATCAGGACATAGAGCATCTGTGTGATAATTACCCAGAGAGCTTGTTAAAATCTCTAGTAGGGCAACTGAACTACAAGTTCAAGGGGTGGGAGGCGTGGATCAGAAATCTGGGTTTTCCCAAACTTGCTAAGGTCTTTTATGCACTAAAATTTTGTACAACTGTGTTCATGGGACTTTATCACAACTTATTAATTTTCATTTGTTCCACTTGTATTATCATCTTTATTGTCAATAAATATCAAGTACAAGACACAATTGTGAGGGCTGTGAGGATGACAAAGGTAAAGCAGGAGTCTTTTCCAAGAGCTCACAACTGGGTTGGAGGAACAGATCAGAGACAAATAAGAACACAGCCCAACATGTGTACATCCAGGGAACAAGAGTAGGAGAGCCACTTTCAAGCAACTCTGATTATAAATTATATTTTATCTCTATTCCTTATCATCCTAGGTAGAATTTATCCAAATATAAAATTTGAAGCTTGGGAAGCTAAGGTGACTTGGCACCACTCAGCTTGGAAGCCAAAGAGGTGAAGTACAGCCCAGACTTTCTGGTCTCAGGGCCTATGCCTAGGCCAGCCCACCATGCTGGCCTAACCAGCTCTACTTGGGAACAAATAGTCTTGTTCCTTTTGCTTACTAAACCTAAATCAGCACAACCACCAAGCTGTGGGGCTAGTGAATAAGGTACCCTCTGTCCTAAGATATTCACAGTGGGTGAGACTTACCAGTACAACCCCTCACCCCACTCATAACAGCAAGTATAAAAAAAGCTAGGGTTTTTTTGTCTCTAATAGTCAAGAACAAATTGTTTTGCAGAAATATTAGATTCATTCTAGTCCAAAAATGGTTTATTATGTTTCAAGTTGGAATTGAAACCAGGACATTGTAAATGTTAGGCCAACATTGTCCCAATGAGCTATATCCCAAGTCCACTGTTTTTCCTAATTCTTTGACACAGGTGTAACTTGGGACAGATTGAGGATGGTTGCAATTCAAATTATCAAAGAAGCATGACTCTTTTTCAAGTTTTACATTAGAACTTAGAAAACACTAACTCTAGATTTGTAAAAAAAAAAAAAAAATGGGTTCTCAAATGAAACAAAGCAAGAAATATAAACCAAAACAAAAGCCTAATGTAGTCAGAAATTTACTTCAGAGGAATCATAACCAAAATGGGTCAAGGACTCTGGTACCATAATAACTTGAGTTATTTAGGGTCTGTTAATCTTAGCTTAGTCTAAATTAATTTTTCTACGTATTATCTTGAAAGTACTAAACAATTATTTTGCATTGTGGTTTTTGTGGTTTTTAGAAGAATTTATTCTTAAAGCAGTTTTCAATTCACCACAAAATTAAGAAGCAGTTAGAAAGATTCCCCCTGCCCCACATCATCTTCTTCCTTATTAGCGTCTCTCCCTAGAGTGGGACTTTTTTGAGACTGATGAACCTGTATTGATACATGGTAATTATCCAAAGCCTGCAGTTTACATCAGGGTTCACTTTTAGTATTGTACATTCTACGGGTTTTGGAAAAAGTATCATGAAGTACTCATCATTACAGGATCACACAAATGAATATATTCAATTCCTTAAAATCTCTCTGTGCTCTTCCTATTCATTTCTCTACCCAGTCAGTCCGCAAATCCTGCAAAGACTGATATTTTTAATGGGTCTGTAGTTTTTGCCCTTTCCAGACTGTCAGATGGTTAAAATCAATCAATAGCCCTTTTAAAAATTACCTTTTTACACTTGTTAAGGTGTACTTAATGTTTTCTCCTTGTCTTTTCATGGCTTCATAGTTTACATCTTATTAAAACTCATTGCTACACTGTTGTCTCTTGTTCCTCCATTTATTTATCTAGGGACTTAAGGACCTCTTGCTTGCTTCCAAGTTTTGGGAAATTTTGAATAAAGCTGCTACAAATATCTATGTGCAGGCTTTTGTGTTGGACATAAATTTTCAACTCTGTTGAGTGAACATTGAAATTCACAATGGTGAATTATATGGTAAAGTGCATTTGTTGGAAACTTTCAAACTATCTCCCAAAGTGGCTGTAGCATTTTGCATTCCCACCAGCAATAAATGAGTGTCTGGTGGTGAAATTTATGTCTTCACCATCACTTGGCTTTGTCAGGGTTCCAGATCGGGGCTATCCTAATAGATATGGTGGATCTCATTTAAATTTGCATTTCTATGATAATTTTTTTATATGGAGTATCTTTTCGTGTACTCACTTGCTACATGTGAGTTAAACTTTTAAATTTCTCAAATTGACACAATATATCAACCACTACAGCTCATTTTTAAAAATTAGATAATTATTTTCTTCCTGAATTTTATTTTATTTTTTTTTTCATTTATGTATTTGGTACAGGGTCCCACTATGCAGCTCGGACTTGTAATGATCCTCCTGTTTTAAGCCTCCCCAGTGCTGGGATTACAGGCATGCACCACCATGCCTCAGCTCAGTGCACCCCAGGATTGGGGCTGGCACCGCATGCTCCCTGGGGATCTTCTTGAATTTCAAGTGCTCTTTGTATACATTGTATAATAGTCCTTTGAGAGGTGTGTCTTGTCAAAATGTTTTCTCTCACTGATTCTCTTGATGTTGAATTTCACAAAACAGTACTCTTAATTTTACTAGTTCTAGTTCATCAATTATTTCATGAGGTAATTTCATGCTTGTTTTTTGGGTTTGTTTTTCTCTTAATAATGAATGTCTTTAAAAATCTAGAGTAAGGTTCCTGGGGAAAACCCACTCAGGCCCCCTTTTTGTCTCTTTCTTGGGCAGAATTTTTCTCTGTCCCCATAAATACATTCTGCTCTTTAAAAAATCTAGAGTAAAAATTTCAATATAATGCAAGATGTGTGAAAAAAGCATGTTTCTTTAATAATTCAAATTATAATTGACTTCTGTTTGCTGTAAACTACATGTGTGCTAAGGAAAAATGCAAAATGCACATGCCTTGAAAAACAGTAAATTCAGAGAATGATAATGCTGAACACCATGAGCCTTCACAGTTATAAGGGTACCTAGACAATCTGTTTCATATTGAATGAGTTGCACTAGTTGAAATAACTCAAGGAGATGTCAATTATGTATGTATAGTTCATATTATCACCTTATGATCCTTTGATATTTGAGGATCTGCACTTAGAGCCCCTGTTTCATTCCTGATCTTGATAATTTGTGCCTTTTGTCTTGTTTGTGGCAGGCTTTGCTAAAGTCTTGTCAATGCTGATCTTTTCAAAGACCCAGAATTACTTATTTTGTGATTGTTTTTCTTTCATTTTCATTGATTTCTGCTCCTTTTTTTCTCCTAGTTGATTTAGGGTTATTTTGCTCTTGTTTTTCTATTTTATTCTTCTTTCTTGATTTGATTTTTTTCTAACATATGCATACAGTGCTATAAAGCTCCCTATGATCTTCTGGTTATCAATTTCTAGTTTTACTCTATTATAGTCAAAGAGTCTAACTCTGTGATTTTAGGTTCTTTAAATGTTTGTTTTGTAGTTTAGGAAATGATTAGCCTTGGTGTGTTCCAAGGGCTCTTGAAAGAAATGTTTTATTGTTGGGTAGAATGTTCTACAAAGATTATTAGACCCTACTGGTTAATAGTGTTGTTCAGTTCTATTATATCTTCATTAGAATCTGCCCCTTTGTTTTTTTCTTTTTTTTCAAAGTTTTATTGATAAACAGATAGCAATGAGACAGTTTCAAATCAAATCGGAAGTACAGTTTCAACAAATAATACACTGCATATATTCTTCTTAGTGGTTAATTGCTGTACAAGATGCGGACTTGTGATCCTATTTACAAACACCATTAGAACAAATCATTCTATTCATTAAGGCAATGCAACTATATATCTATCCTAACCTCTTTGAATACACAGATACAAAATGGACATTCATCGGTATACCCCATTTTTCTAAGTTCCGTTATTGAATATTATAGGTGTGTAAACTCAGCAAAATATTCTAAAAGAGTCCAGTAGCCCATAATAGCATTGGGTCTTCTGTTTAACTGGCAATGTCAGAAATTATTGACCTGAGTCCCCCACAGCTTAACTTAACAGCATGGCTTTATTTCTTATATTTCGTCTTCATACTTTTCTACTGGATGGTTAAGACCAAGGTAAAGCAGGACCTATGCAACAAGAGTTGTAGCTTTTTGGTCTGAGAAGGTCAGTGAAATGCCCTCAGGATTTGTCCTGAGATCCTGTACCTCAGACTGTAGAACCTTTATCAGTGCAGCCATGTGGAAGAGTCACGGCCATTGCTTGGCCAATGTGCTCTCTGGCCAATGTGCTCATTTGAACCTTTGGAAAATATTGAGCCACTTAATTCTAAGTAGTTTATGATGAAAAACACAGTGTTGTTCTAATCAGTTTTCCCATATAGATAAATGCTTTTATTCCCTGGCTACTTTTAGGTGTTTTTTCCTTTCTATAACTTCCAGGCTATATGATTTATTTTGGTTAAAAATAAATATGATTTATTTTTACATGATTTTTTCCTTCTTTATCTTGTTTTGGATTTTTAACTTCTTAAATCTACAGGTTTGAGTCTCTTGTTAAATTTGAGAAGTTTTCGGTCTTTATTTTATCTTGTATGTTTTCAGTCATATTGCTTGTTCCTTTCCTTGAATTCAATGAATGCTAGATCTTTAGTAGTAATCTCACAGATCTCTGAAGATTTTTTCCAGTTACATCTGTTTTTTTTTTTTCTCTGTTGCTCAAAGTGGACAGTTTCTGTCATTCTTCTTTCTGGTTTACAGATTCTTTCCTCTGTCCTCTCTATTTGCTATTGAGTCCATCACTAAGCTTTTAAATTTCATATTATATATTCTATATCTTCCACCTAGTTCTTCCAAATATCTTCAATTTCTTTGGCGCTACTTTGTATTTCTTTATTGAGGTTTTCTACTTTTTATTTGTTTCAAACATGCCCATAATTGCTCATTGAAACACCTCTGTGATGGCATTTTCAAATTGTGTCTGATAATTTTAACATCTCAGTCATCACAAACTTGGAATCTATAGTGGATTTAATGGTTGTATCCCTGGGCCTCTCAAAAACTACTTACCCAAATGCTATCTAATAAATTTACACATATTGCTTTATTTGGGGAAGGGTATTTGCAGATGTAATAAAAGACCTTGAGATGAGAAAAGTCATTCTGGATTATCTGAGTAGGCCTAAATCCAATAATAGATGTCCTTTTAAGAATGAAACAGAGGCAGAGCCTAATGGTCTTAAGCCTAGCAGTCAAACCCAGACGATCTAATTTGAGTTCAGTAGAACTACACCCGGTGAGCTGAGGCATACTGCTAGGCACAGTGGGGTCCATCCTGAGGTCTAGTTCTAAGGGAAAGATCTTTGTGGCACAGAGCTGGCAAGAGGTAACATGGGTGAGCTAGTCTGCCTGGAAGACTCCAGGTATATCAAGGGGAGGTGCCCAAACAAAACTTGGGGCAACTAATTTAAATATAAATTTCCAATTTATGCTCTGCTTTGTTATATAGCTATAATGTTTGCTCTAAGGCCTAAAGTACAAAACCATTAATTACAAAAGTTTGTCAATTTCTAAATTTTACTAGCTGTTTTTAGTATTGCTAATTGTACTACTGTAAATAAGATACTATATCTGCCTTAACCACATCTCCTCCCTAGGGAAATAATATTGGGAGGTGCTTAGATAATAAACTCACCAAGGCCCTATACTGAAGGATGGAGGACAATGCCAAATGGAAGCCAATAACTCACTCTGAATCAATAGAGAAGGCAAAATCTTGGAACACACAGAAAACAAGAATCTCTGACACAGGAGAGATACCTAAAGAACAGATCCTTTTACAGAGATTCTGATTGCAGTGATACAGCTCCTATTATCAAAGTTTAACAAAAAAAATCACAGAAATCAAAATAAAGAGTTCCCACATTGAGAGGGAAATGAGAGAAATAATACCTTTTACAATAGCACTGTGGAAAATGAAATACCTTGGAATTAATCTAACTAAAGTCAAAGAACTACTCAATGAAAATTACAGTACTCTGAAAAAAGAGATAGTAGAGGATTTCAGAAAATGGAAAGATTTTTCCTGCTCCTGGATAGGAAGAACCAACATTATGAAGATGACCATACTCCCAAAATTGCTGTACAGATTTAATGCAATCCCTATCAAACTACCACCAATATACCTCACAAACCTAGAGAAATTGTTCCTAAAATTTATTTGGAACCAGAAAAGACCTAGAATAGCAAAGGCAATCCAGGGCAACAAAGACAAGACAGGTGGCACTACAGTTCCTGACATGAAAACATACTACAAAGCTACTGTGATAAAATCAACATGGTACTGGCAACAAAGTAGACCTGAGGATCAAGGGAATAGATTAAAAGATGCAGAAGCCTCTACAAACACACTCAGCCACCTCATCTTTGACAAAGGAGCCAAACATACCTACCAGAAGAAAGATAGCCTCTTTAAAAAATGGTGCTGAAAAACTGGCTCTCCACCTGCTGAAAACTAAATCTTGACCCAGGTCTATCACCATGAACTAAGTTAAAGTAAAAAATGGATTAAAGATCTAAACATTAAAACAGAAACACTAAATCTTCTGGAAGAGAAAGTAGGAGAACTCTTTAAGACATAAGGGCAGGCAGAGTTCATGAACAAAAATCAAATCACATTGGCAATACTTGAAACAATTAACAACTGGGACCTCCTGTTAATGAGAAGTTTTTGCATGTCAGTGAAAAGACTACCCACAATGTGAAAAGACAACTCACAAATGTGAAAAAAATCTTAAGTAATAAGCACTCAGACAAAGGTCTGCTCTCTAGAATTTATAAAGAGCTAAGAAACATTAGGGCCCCAAAATTTAAAGACCCAGTCCAGAAATGGGCATCCGAGATGAACACCCACTTCTCAGAGGATAAAATTAGAGAGAAGTGAATAAATATATGAAAAAATGCTACACATCACTAGCCATCCGTGAAATGCAAATTAAAATACTGAGATACCATCTCACACTACAAAGAATGGCTATCACAAAGAAATCAACCAACAACAAATGTTAGAGAGGCTGTGGGGAAAAGGAACCCTTCTCTACTGCTGTTGGGAATGTAAACTGGAACAACCATTCTGGAAATCAGTGTGGAGACTCCTTAAAAAATTAGGACCAGATGTAACCCAGTTGTGTCCCAAATTTTCTGATCAAGGAGATTATGGGGCCCCAGAGGAAAGTGATCGATGATTTAGAGTGTGCCTAAGGAGAGTCACATGGAAAGAAAACATACTCTCAGGCTTTCATAGAGAACAAATAGGCCAAACAATGTCTGTGACTCATCCACATGGCTGACACTGACAAAAGATCTACAATCTGAGGTACAGGTTCTCAGGATAAATCCTGAGGGTATTTGACTGACCTTATCAGATAGAAAAGCTACAGTTCTTGTTACATAGGTCTTGCTTTATCTTGGTGTTAACCATCCAGCAGAAAAGTATAAAAACGAAGTATAAGAAGTGAAGCTATGTTGTTATGCTGAGCTGTAGGGGACTCAGGTCAACAACTTCTGACATTGGCAGTCAAGCAGAAGACCCAATACTACTATGGGCTACTGGACTATTTTGGAATATTTTGTGGAGTTCACACACCTATAATATTTAAATGACAGAACTAAAAAAAAAAGGGGGGGGGATACAGATGAATGACCATTTTATATCTGTGCATTCAAAATGGTTAGGATAGATATATAGCTACATTCTCTTAATTCAATGAACAGAGGGCTTTGTTCTAATAGTGTTTGTAATTAGGATATCATGTCTGCATCTTGTACAACAAATAACCACTCAGAAGACAGTGTGCAATGTGTTAATTATTGGAACTTAACTACCAATTAGTTTTGAAACTGTCTCATTGCTATTTACTTGTCAATAAAATTATGGAAAACAAAAACAAAAAACAACAACAAAAAAAACTAGGACTGGAAATCCCATTCAAGCCAGCTATCAACCTACTGGGAATTTTCCCGGAGGAACTGAAAACATCACAGCATAATGATATATGTGCTGCTATGTTTATAGCAGCACAATTTGTGATATCCAAATCTCGGAAACCACCAAGATGCCGGTCACCTGAGGAATGCATGAAAAAGATGTGGTATTTTTATACAATGGAGTATTACTCAGCTATAAAGAATATAAACTCTGGCTACCATGCAGCGGGGGGACCTACTGGTTCCAGGCAAGGCCAAGCGTGGGTGAAACCCTCTTCTATGCCCTGGGATGCCCCTACCACTCCCCAGCACCTCCCCACCCCACCTGCTGATTAGGAATTTCTTCCGTGTTCTGGGAACCCTCAGACGCAGTCTGAGCCCAGGCCCTGTGAGTGTGTGGGACAGCTTCTGGCTACCCTGTGCTGGTGTGACCTACTGGTCCCAGCCTGGCGCAGCTTGGGTGACACCCTGTTGGGATGGCCCCCATCACTCCATAGTACCTCCCCACACCCCTCCCACAGAGGGGGAATTTCTGTTTCATTCTGGGAACCCCCAGATCCAGTCCTTGTCCAGGCCTGGTGAGTGTGTAGAAGAGCTGCCTCTCCCCACTACTCCACCTTGTCCGCTCCAGACTCAGCTCAGGCCTGGCATACAGGCCTGGGTGAAACGCTTCAGCTGCAATCCCTGCAGAGAGTGTAGGGAACAGAACCACCCAGCTAGTCCAGGACCAGAACGTCTTGCCAGAGGTACACAACAGGTTCACCCCAAGGGCAAAAAAAGGAAGGAACTGAGCACAGCAACCAGACCCAAGCCAGGCACAGTTGGATAATTCCAAACTTTGTAGATCTAAACCTGAACTTCAGTAGGTGCCAAGGCTATAACTACAACAAAGACCTACAACAAAGATCAGAAGACAGTTCTACACAACATTACAACAAGAAGGGGCAAAATGCAATCTCAGAACCCAAGCCCACCCATAACAAGTGCAGAGGACACTAACACAGAACAAATTGGGAATCACACAGCTGAAAGCAATGGATCAACACTTCTGAAATAAGGAAATAGCT
>NW_004524641.1:4661490-4665505 GCF_000260255.1 Octodon degus | reverse complement strand
TTCACAAGTCCACTTCATGTACAGCAATTAACCACTAAGAAGAATATATGCAGTGTATTATTTGTTGAAACTGTACTTCCGATTGGATTTGAAACTGTCTCATTGCTATCTGTTTATCAATAAAACTTTGAAAAAAAATAAAGAAATGTAATTTCCAGCACCAGATATTAAGAAGAAAGAAATTTAGTCTGAATACAATGTTTAGAAGTGGGGCCTTCAGGAAGTACTTAGGATTAGATAGGATCTGATGGATTTATTTCAAAAGGGGAGAGGCCACACACATACTTATCATGTGATGCTGGGTTGCTTGAAGTCTTTGGCAGCAAGAAAATCGTCATTGCACATAGCCTCTAAATCTCAGTACCTTTGGAGCCATGATACCAAATATATCTCTTTTATAAAGCAAAAAAAAAAAAAAAAGAAAGAAAGAAAGGGATCAAAATGATCACTACTCCAAGAACAACAACAGAAATAACTCACCACACAGGGCAATAATTAGAAACAGGAAACATAGGGAACAAACAGCAGGAAAAACAAAGCAAAACAAAAATCATAAGCCAGCACATATCAACTATAACCACCAATGTAAATCGACTCAATCTATCAATTAAAAGAAATAGATTCGCAGAGTGGATCAAAAGATGAAATGCAACAATATGCTATCTATATAAAACACATTTAACCCATAGGCTGAAAGTCAAAAAATGGGAAACAATATTACACACTCCAGGAGCTCAGAAAAGAGCAGGGGTAGCTATTCTGTTTGTAGACAATCTGAAATTCAAGCCAAGTATGATCAGATGAGATTTTAAAAAGATCATTACATACTTTTTAGGGGAAAATTTCAAGAGGAAGTGATAACGGTCATAAACATGTATGCACCAAATGTCAGAGAACCCAACTATATAAGACAAATTTTAAAGGACATGAAAAATCTAATAACTAATAACACAATTTTACCAGGGGACCTTAAAACACCTTTCTTGGCCAGGGAAATAGCTCAGTAGAATAAGCGCTTGCCTGGCAAGTACAAGGGCCTGAGTTCAATCCCTGGTTCCACCAAAACACCTTTCTCTTAAAAAGATAGGTCAAGTAGACAAAAGATTAGCAAAGAAATAGCAAACTGAACCAAACCTTTGAACAAATGGGCTTAGTGGACATTTACAGAGTGTTTTATCCAACAACATCTGAATACACATTCTTTTCAGCTGCGCACAGGATATTCTCTAAGATAGATCACATACTATTCCATAGATCATGCTTAAGTAAATGCAAGAAAGCAGAAATTATCCCATGTATATTATCTGACCACAGTTCAATGAAACTGGAAATAAATGACAAAAGAAACCACAAAAAAAAAAAAACAGAAACATAAGGAAATTAAGTAACACCCTCCTCAGAAACCAATGGGTTGCAAATGAAATTAGACAATAAGTTAAACAATATGTACAATCCAATGAAATTCAAACACAACTTATTAGAATTTGTGGGATGCAATAAAAGCAGTTCTCAGAGAGAAATGTATAGCAGTGAACTCGCACATTAGGAAAACAGGATGAGAACAAATAAATACCTTAATGCTGCATCTCAAGCTTCTAGAAAAAGAAGAACAAACTAAGCCAAAAGCTCAAAGAAGGCAGGAAACTATAAAGACTAGAGCAGAAATTAATGCAACTGAGACAAAGAAAACAATACAAAGAATTAATGAATCAAAGATCTGATTCTTTGAAAGATTAAATAAAATTGATAACCCCCCTAGCCAATCTCACCAAAAAGAGGAAAGAAAAATCTCAAATTCAAGCAATAACGAATGAAAAGGGCAAAATTACTACAGATCTTGTGGATATTGAGAAGAGCATTAATAACTATTTTGAAAATCTTTAGTCTCACAGTTACAAATATACAGAAAAAATGAACAGATTCCTCAATAGGTACAAGTTACAAAAACTGAATCAAGAAGATACAAAAACTCTGAATTACCCAATATCAGCCAATGAAATTGAAAATGTAATAAATAACTTACCAACAAAGAAAAACCCACGTACTGAAGAATTCACAAACGAATTCTAAAAGAAATTTAGTGAAGATTTAATCCCAATACTCCTTAAATTTTTCTTTTTCTTTCTTTCTTTCTTTTTTTTTTCCAGAACAGGGGATTGAACTCAGGCCCTTGCACTTGACAGGCAAGTGCTTATTCTACTGAGCTATCTCCCTGACCCTCAAATTTTTCAATGAACTTAAAGGACGTAATACTCCCAAGATCATTCCTTGAGGCAAGTATTACACTAATACCAAAACTAGAGAAAGAATCAAACAAAAAGAAGAATTATAGGCCAATCTCCCTCATGAACATAGATGAAAAAATCCTTAATAAAGTACTAACAAATAAAATGTATAAATCATCAGGAGGATTATGCACCATGACCAGGTAGGATTCATCCAGGGATGCAAGGATGGCCCAAGATATGCAAACCTATAAATGTAATACATTATATCAATAGAGCCAAAACAAAAAACCACATGATCATCTCAATAGATGTGGAAAAGGCTTTTGACAAAGTCCAAAACTCATTCATGATCAAAGTCCTACGGAAAATTGGAATAGATGTCCTCTACCTAAATCTGATAAAAGCCATCTTTGACAAACCAACAGGAAATATCATTCTAAATGGAGAAAAAATGAAATCTTTTACTCTAAAATCAGGTAGAAGACAAGAATATCCACTATAACCACTCCTATTCAATATAGTTCTGGAAACACTATCCGGAGCTATTAGACAAGAGAGAGAAATAAAAGGAGTAAAAGTAGATAAGGAAAAAGTGAAACTATCATTATTCACAGACAACATGATACTCTACATGGAAGATCTAAAAGACTTCACCAGGAAGCTCCTAGAATAAACAAACAAATTCAGTAGCATAGCTGGATACAAAATCAACACCCAAAAATCAATAGCATTCCCCTACACAGACAGCAAACTCACTGAGAGAGAAATTAGAGAAACAAAATCCTTCACAATAGCACCCAAAAAATGAAATACTTAGGAATTAATCTAGCAAAGTAACTAAAAGATCTATACAATGAAAATTACAGTACTCTGCAAAAAGAGATCAAAGAGAATTTCAGAAAATGGAACAATATTCCTAGCTCCTGGATAGGAAGAACCAACATTGTGAAAATGGCTGTACTCCCAAAATTTGTATACAGATTTAGTGTAATTCTTATCAAAATACCATCAACATACCCCACAGATCTAGAGAAAACTTTCCTAAAACTTATTCGAAACCAGAAAATACCTAAAATAGCAAAGGCAATCCTGGGCAACAAAGGCCAGGCAGGAGGTGTCACAACCCTGAACATGAAATTATACTACAAAGGTACTGTGATAAAATCAGCATGACACTGGCAAAAAAAAGCCCAAGATTAGAAGATGCAGATACAACTACACACTCTGATGCCTTGTTTTTGACAAAGGGGCCAAACATGTTCACTGGAAGAAAGATAGCCTCTTTAACAAATGGTGCTGTAAAAAACTGGTTCTCGACATGCCAAAAACTAAAACTAGATCTGGGTCTATCACCATGAACTAAACTAAAGTCAAAATGGATTAAAGATCTAATATCAAAACAGAAACATTAAATCTCCTGGAAGAGAAAGTAGGTGGAAATCTTGAAGACATAGGGGAAGGCAAAGAGTTCATGAACAAAAACCAAACTGCATGGGAAATACTTCAAAGAATCAACAACTAGGATTTCATCTTATTGAGAAATTTCTGTACATCAAAAGAAATCACCCACAAAGTGACAAGACAACCATGAATTAGGAAAAAAATATTAACCAACAATCACTCAGACAGAAGACTTCTATCTAGAATATATAAAGAACTAAAAAAAAACCTAGGTCCCCAAAATTCAAAGACCCAATCCAAAAATGGGCATCTGAAATGAATACACACTTCTTAGGGGAAGAAATACAAATGACAAATAAATACATGAAAAAATGTTCCACATTACT
>NW_004524641.1:4645446-4659970 GCF_000260255.1 Octodon degus | reverse complement strand
TTGCACAGGTCCTGCTTTACCGTGGTCTTAACCATCCAGTAGAAAAGTATGAAGACGAAATATAGGAAGTAAAGCCATGCTGTTATGTTGAGATGTGGCGGACTCAGGTCAATAATTTCTGGCATTGCCAGTTGAACAGAAGACCGAATGCTATTATGGGCTACTGGACTCTTGGAATATTTTGCTGAGTTTACACATCTATAATATTCAATAACAGAACTTAGAAAAAACAGGGTATACAGATGAATGTCCATTTTGTAACTGTGTATTCAAAGTGGTTAGGATAGATATATAGTTGCATTCTGTTAATGAATAGAATGATTTGTTCTAATGGTGTTTGTAAATACGATCTCAAGTCCGCATCTTGTACAGCAATTAACCACTAAGAAGAATATATGCAGTGTGTTATTTGTTGAATCTGTACTTCCGATTTGATTTGAAATTGTCTCATTGCTATCTGTTTATCAATAAAATTTTGAAAAAAAAAGAAATAAATAATGAAGATGAGGGAAAGGAGAAAAGACAGATAAAAAAAGAAGTGGAAAATTATGCAAGTATATCTACAAGATAGCTCAAATGACTGTATTACTAATTTCCACCAATTTTTTAAATAGCTGTTAATGTTTAAATTTTTCACTTTGACTAACTCTATATGCTAATATTTGCAATCTGAGTGACTACATCAAAGAAATCAATGTGTAATACAAAAATCACAGACAGCACTACCACCAATACCTCAGCTAGACTCATATGCATTGCTTAAAGCAAATTGAAGGGATAAGGAAAAGTCCTAACAAGCTCTGTAGATATCAATACATAGATATAGGGTCTTCTCTATCTGCTTTGCTGGCTTCCCTTTCTCCACTGGTGCTTCAACACTTTGGATCTTCAGGATTCCATTCAAGGGCTTGGGCTCTAACTCTTCATTCTCCTGGATAACTTCACCCATCCCAGGGCAACTTGTTTCCCAAGCTTTAGCCAAGTGCATCCAACTGCCTTCTGGATGATTCCTATGTGGATTCCCAAAAGGTCACTGAAACTCAATGTGCCTAAACTCACCCTAAAATGGTGACAGTGAACCTTTAGAGACGAGTTTCCAAACTGCAACCCAAAGTTCACTTATTCATCACAAAATGCAACATTGTAATTACTTGAATACTAAGGTTTTAGTTTAGAAAAAAAGTCATACATTAACATCTTGTGTCCAAAAATAAAAACAAATAACATGCATGCCATAGGTTTGCCGTTGTTGCCCTATAAGCTTTCATCCTTCCTCAAATTTGCTTCTCCCCTGGTATTCCATGACTTGGACAATGGTATTATTCCCTAAGTTGTTGTCTATGAAAAATAACATAGATCTTAACACAGCAGGTGTGTTTGCCTGGCACCCTGCTCACCGCCCCCAACCCCTAGTATGAGTCAGGTCTAGACAGAATGAAGACCCAAGACTCCATGCTGTTGTCTGGGATCAAGCTTCAAAATAGAGGCTAAGACTTCCTGAGCCTTGAAAGATTACACATCAGAGCTGATGCACATACTGCAAAATATTAGATACTATCTCAATTGTGTAGTGCAGGTTACTCTTTCTGTATATCCTTCTATCTGCATATTGCAGAGGTAAATACAGACCTCCTACCTAGATCAGCACAGGGCATGTACCTACTTACTGCCATTCTCACAGTCACTCATCCTCAAGCCACTCCTTTCTTCATGAATGAATAAAACTAGATGTAGGACCCCTGGGCTCCCCATAACTACAAGTATTCCTTAGTATCTTTATTCTCATGGTGGGTTGTACTGGGTGTGGTAGATTGGAATTAACTTAATGGGATTCCAACAATTTATCCATGGGATTGCAAATATAAACTTCCTAGTCCGAGATGAGGACCAGGATGGGCTATTTATAGGGACTATGTCCTTTGTATCACCTTCAACTCCTCTGATAGAAAACATGACCTTTGTCCAGAATGATGATGCTGGCCACAAGTTCTAAAGTAGGCAAAGACTCTTGGAAAGAAACAAGGACCACTTTCTGTCAGAGGCTCCTCTGTGAAAAGAAGTAAAATCCCTGGAGAAGGAAGAAAGCTGCCTCCATTTCCTATAAATAGGTAGGTCAGAGCGGCTCTGGAGATAATTGAGCCAAATCGACACAAGGGACCCACGAGGTGGCTTTTGCACAGGGAATTGAGTGAGAGCACAAAGGGGAGAGAAGTAGCAAAGCATGGTGACAATCATTCAGGATGAAAATAGATTCAAAGTTTGCATGTTAATTCTGGGACTTTTTGTTTGTCTTATAGCATTAAATGACATAAGACATAACTCTTGTTAAATGAAAGATTTTGGATTCCAATGTGTGACATGGTTTACATTTTTATTTTAGCTTCTCTCCTGGACATTTTTTTTCTCTGACTTCCTTCTCAAAGCTGGTTTCCTATAAACACCACAGGCCAGAAGGCACTTGGCAATAATAATAACAGCAAGTGACATTTATTAAACCCTTACCATGGATCTTGTTCTCTGCAAAGCTCTTTAAAAAATTATCTAACTTAGTCCTCTCACTAGCCCTAGGACATAGGCATTACTGTGCCTGTTATGAGCTGTCTAAGGAACAGAGAAGTTAGGTAATCCATCCAAGATGACATGGGTTCTGAATAACTATCAGCACCAAGTAGGGCCCCACATAGATTCAATCTCTGACACATTTTCTGTCTGGAAGGTAGGAAACCTTCCAGTCGGGAGGACAGCAGCCTAAGCGTCTTGTGTCTCAGACACCTGTAACATTGGCATCTCTACAAAAAGCACCTAGGTTGCTAAGTTGACTGGTTTTGTTTCTGAAAGTGGAAGATTTCCTGGGATGTTTTCCTGGATGTTGGGCTATTCTCTAGGCAAACAATAACTCTCTGGAGTCATAGTCAGAACCCCAAGTTCTTATGCAATATGACATAATATCAGGGACCTAAGATCCCCAACTGCTTGTATGAGGGGTATGGTGAAAGGGTGAAATAAACAGACAAATCTAGTAACACATGGGGAGGGGGACTGGGAAGTCAGTGCCTCAGGATGGGCAGAGACTAATGCCTTGGAGCCAGTCACTATCTATTAGCCAGTGTGCTAATAAAGGAAGCAGGCTCCTTTTCTTGGAATGGTGTAGAAGTAGTGGTCTAATCGGCAAGTTTATGAAGGAAACAAGCCAAGACCCATCCCTACCCCTGGATGCTAATTTCACTGATCCAGTGAAAGGTGACTTCAACATACCAAAACCAGCCTACAAGGCAGACAGGGTATGGAGAACCTAGGACATACTGTGTCAATCTACAATTAATGGGCCCAACCATGTGGCATGACAGGGAGTTATAACCATGCCTCAGGACTGAGGGATGTCCTTAATTATTATACAAAACCCATGGTGTCAACTACTCTAGTGAGATATAGCAAAATGAGAACCAAAAAGGCTACTGAAATTGGCAATTAGTAACTTTTTGCCAGTTAGTCTGAGTGTAGACTGTGGGAGGCAAAGCAAGGGGATTTAAAGAAGATAAGGAAACAGACAAGGAAGCTAGACAAGTCTTTTAAGACGGATAAAAGAGGAAGAGAAGTAGTTAGAGAGGGATATGTGTTATACCAATTCAAGCAAAGGGATAAAATAGCTTAGCAAGAAAACTCAAACTGTGTAGGAATCTCACTTAACTTTATTTTTTCCACTTAATTTTAGATTCAACACATTCACATTTATAAAGTGCTAACTTTAGGTGAAGAAATGTGCTGGAACTTTCACACACTTAATTTTTTATTATGTAAAGCTGGTATCCTTTATAGTGGGTGAACAAAGTTGAAGAATATTTTCTCTCCTGGCAGTAGAGAAAATTTGTCTGGAATGGTTTTGAATACCATGAGTTCCAAATAATAGATTTTCAGCAAACATTCATGCACTGAGGTCTCTCTTACGTTACTCACTGGCTGAAGACATCAAAAATGTTTGGTCAATCAATACATGATGCTTATTTTTCGCTCCCTCCATTTTTGTGGCTTTGGGAAACACTTTCAAAACAAACTGTACTATTTAACTATTTAATTTTCTCGGTGGCTAGGCAAGGCTTTTTATCCTACTCCAAGTGTCCCATGAATAAACGGCTGTGCAAGAGCCACAAGTTGCTCTTAGAAACAGACCAGGTCTTCCTGGTTCTTTTCAGTGCTCACTGGTGCCCATGTGTGTACCATTTTGCTTCCCAGACTGGTTCCTAGTGAATCTCAATGGCTAACAAATACCAAATTCTTCTTTGTTCACCCCTTACAATTTGTGATACTTTGTCAACTGAAGGAAAAACTCTTTAAGTAAAACTAAATAAAAATTAAAATCTCACAATGATTGTTCCTCTTCCCTCAGCATTTTGACCTCTTTCCAAACACTGCCTGTTGTGCTTCCAAGCAATGCCTGCCTTGGCCCCACCCTTCCTCTGACCTTAATTTAACTCTAGGTATAGATTGCATCTTCCTTGGATAATGGCAACATCTTTCTACCCTGGGTCTAGTCAGTTTCCAAGGTTTCTCTCCAACATCATCTTTGCAATTACTCAAAGGCTACAAATGTCCCACATATAGTCACAAGGGTCCCTCGTGATGGGGCATGCAAGACCGCATCTGAACAATTTCTTTTCACTACCCTTCTTGCCCTTCTTGGATCACTGAAATTCCCCTTTGTTTTGTCATTGGCATCAGAACACTAAAAGGAAACTTTAAAGGAAAACCTGGGTTTTATGTTCCAGCTCTTCCAGTATCTGAATGGAACACTTCCATCCCAGACAAGAGGATATAACTACCCTTTATTCTGACACTGCCCTTCATCTGTCCCTCCTCAAAATGAAACCCAGTCATTCTTACATTGTAAAAGGCCATAAATCTACAGGCTCACTTGTCTATTTTAACTTACAGAAAAACTAAGTTTTTACTAGCTCTTTGTTCCAAATCAGCTAGTTCTCTGCCCTACTCAGAACAAGTTCTATTATTTGATTGCCATGTAGTAAAGTGACACTAAAGAACATTTATCATACCTTCCAAATGGTCAGATATGGTAATTCCCAGTGGCCAAGTAGAAATAAAATGTGTGGCTCCTGAACCTCCTTTCTATTAAAAACCTCCACTGAAATATTGAAGTCACTGCAAAGTCGACAGTAGATACTACAAATGGATCAGCTCTTTTTAAAGGTCAGCAAGTCTCTTTCTTTCCACATCTCAAAAACTCCCATTGAGATAGATGGGGAAATCCAGTAGAGGCTCTGAGACACAGAACAGGCCACTCACCTCACAGATGGAGGACAGGCATGACACCACACTTGCCACATGGACAATGACAGTGAAAATTCCATACCTGTCCATCTTTACCCTCTGTCAAGTAAGAACTTCATGTGGAGGGTAAGATTTCTTGTTTTTACAAATTTTTCAAAGAGTTGGTCTTTCCAAAATCATTTTTGTTCACCAGGATGCTACTTACAGTAGAGTTAGGGATAGGGCAGACTTCAAGCAGACAAGAGTTTGAGGCCACCTTCCTAACAGCCGATAAATGATGAGTAGTCATTTGACAGCTGAGCTATGCGGTGGGGGCAGGAAGGGCCCTTAGACTGCACCTCTGATATCTCTTTGTGATCCTAGTTGACTGGGTCCAGTATTTCTGTAACTCCTCTATTAAATAATCTTCACAATGTCTCTTCTTCATACTTCATAGGAGTAGATGACAAAGAAAATAAAATTTTAAAAAAGTTATTTTAAAAAATGGAAAATGATATATAAACTAGAGTAAAGGAAATCACTTTTATATATGCTTCCTGCCAACTTTATAAATCCACCATAATCCAGGGCTGTTTCTGGGCCTCTCTTAGGAATTTTTCTGTGGGTCAATAGAAAAATGACTGTCTTACCTCCTATAAAAATAAAGGATCAAAGGATCATGGGTACAAAGGGGCTTTTGTACATCTCTCTGCCTTTTGATGGGACCCACCACTCAGAGTGACTGCAAGCTACTTACCTTTTTCTGGAACTCTCCTTTTATTCTTATGTTGATCCAAACTCATCCAAGTGACTTATTTTTTAAAATATGTACAGAATGTTTGATTGCTCTTCCCTTGCAAATGTTTGTGCATTCTGAGGACTAACCTCCATATTCCTACTCCTTAAGACTACTCCCCAGTACCCTACACTCACATATAAACCATTCCATTTAGAGAAAAAGAAATATCTTGGTTTACTGGGGCCAGGAGTTGAACTAAGTACCTTGTGCTTGACAAGCCAGCACTGTGCTTCTGAGCTATATCGCTGGCCTGAAAGTTTTGTATTTTTAACAAATGGGATTCTCTAGTTAATAAAATTTTCTGGTCATTCCAAATAAAATTTATGCTTGGAGCTCTTCCCATTCCTCAACAAATTTAGCATGATGAACATAGACCTTTCATGTGATTTACAATTTGCAAGGAACAGGGTCACCTTTCCAAAAATGTTAGGTCTCACTGGGTAGGTTCTTGAGCCCAGTTAATGAATACACAGGCTACTGGGTTCAGTGTGTGCTGGTCAGAGAAAACTTCCTAAAAGATGACAGTTTTTAAATAAAAAATTCTTACTTTTTGGTTATTATATGTATTTCTCCCCAGATAAAAGTGGAAAGAACATATTTAGTTGTCTGAGGGCTGCTATTAATTGAACCAAGGCTAGATTCTAGAGTCTCACCTAATTTTGCTCTTATAAAATTATGGAAACCAAAACCATACAGCTTGCTAACATTATATAAAAGCATCCCTGCCTCTTTACTAGCTTCAAGATTATTGGACTAAATTTTTTTCATCTGTGTATTTGGTACAAGGTCTCACTACGCAGATAAGACTTGTGGTGATCCTCCTGTTTTCAGCCTCCCTAGCTCTGGGATTACAGGTATGTGTGCCACCATGCTCAGACTCGTTCATTGGCTCAGCGTGCCCTAGGGGGAGGGCTGACAGGGTATGTGGGACTGGTGATTGAGCCCTTGTCCCTGCACTTGCCAAAGCAGGCACTTTATCTGCTGAGCTATCTTGCCAACCCCCAAATTTTTAAATATTTTTTTCTTTTTGCTTTTTCAAAAATCATTTATTTATTTATTTATTTGGTATAGGGTCTTGCTACACAAGACCTCATAGTGATGCCTCAGCCTCCTCAGCACTGAGATTACAGGCGTGCACTACCGTGCTCAGTTTTGGTGGCTGGCACAGAATGTGGTACGGGAGAATCAAACCCAGGTCCTTGCATTTGCCAGGCAGGTGCTTAGACTGCTGAACTATCTCCCCAGCCTCCAAATTTTTGAATATCAATAGACACAAGATACAACATATTAGTAAGATTATATTGGTACTTCCACTTTTGACTATGTTTATTATCTTTCTCTGTCTTTGTTTTTCATGCAGCCAACCCCTCAATTCCATGAACCTTGGTAATATTCTTGGCTGCCAACTTCAGTATTTGAACTCTTTTCCCTCTTCGGGAGGCCCTGCTCGGGCACAAAAACATGAGCTTGGGTTGGTGTGGGGTACAAAATCCTGTATCCAATCACCAGCTTTGTTTCTTAATAGTTCTGTACAGCACTTAGCCTATGCATAAAATGAATAAGATAGTACTACCTGTTAAGGCTAAAGGAATTAGATAATCTGATTAAATAACATGAGACACAACATTCTACTTAATGCAACTATTTTTGTTTTTTTCTCATTACCTTGCTGTGCGCCTGGCCTGAAGCGTGTTTCTCAGAGCAGGTCTACAGTGAGCTGTACCAGAAATATCCTGGTACTTTAAAACTTGTGTATATTCCTGGTCCCAATCCTAGAGCAATTTTGTTCAGTAAGTCTAGGAGGAGTTTCAAAAACTGGTATTTGCCTTAACTGCTCCCCCATTCTGCTACACCAACATATTTGAGACCCACAGCCTTGGTGTGTCTAAAAAACATCTTTGCTGAACCTGGTGGATCTGCACTGCTAATGGGTGGATTTTCTTTAACCTGATTTTTTCCTTTTCAGTCCAGCATTGAATCTTTTCTTCCCCTGTAGCAATTCAGACAATCTGCACTCCAGTATTACTGGCATTTGTCATTCATTGGTTGGCTGACATCTAAATTCTGCATCAATCTGGATGAATCTCAGTGGATTTGTCTCCCATCCCACAGATGGAAGCAGGAACGTCCTTCATACTCCCACTCAGCTACTAGGACTCTATGAATGTGGGTGTATGCACATAGGTAAAAGTGTGTGTATACATGAACACATACATACGCGAGGGAACATTTGGCCCAGGGAATAGTGGTGGCTCAGCCACTGATGTCGCAGTCAACAGCCCTGACAGTGTGCTTTAGTCTCAGTGATAGGGAGCATCCCCACTCTTGCCCCTGCCAAGTGTGCATAAAAATGTCTTTGATAAGGTGGGAGACAGTGGCTCTTTTAGCATCAAAATGTTTTCCAATTATGCTAAAAAGTGGACAATCTTAGGAATATTTGATGAGGTTCAGCAAAGAGACAAAGACTCTGCTAGCATACTAACAGGCCAGGATGATGCCTTGTGTGGTCAGTGCATTTTCGCAAGAGAAAGCTTTGCTTCTCTTGAAGACACTTCAGCTGCAGGCTAAAATGGGCAATTACTGCCTGTGATCTCCTTCTCCTTGTGGAACTTGAAACTGATTCCCAGCTCCTACTCTGGGCGTTGTCAGGTGAGACTGGACAGAACTGAGGGTCTGGACCTAACCATACTGGGCAGAAAATCAAAAGCTGGGGAGAGAGGACTGTGGTGAAAGATGGTGAGGGGGGCTATAGAAATGGAGAGGAAAAATAAGGAGATTAGGGGACCACATGGGTGGGAAAGGGGGTGCCCAGTCCTACCCCCACCGCATTTTCTTAGGAGAGATTTGGAGACACTCTTCATGGCCCTCCCATACTCATCTCCCTTGGGAGTACAAGGATGATCAATGATTGCAATTCTCTCCTCACCTTTTCCAGAACAAGAATGACCCCCAAAACTCTCCTGTTCTCAGAGGCAGGGCTTTTGGAAGCTGAGTGGATTGTGGGAGCACTATAGCCGAATGGGGTGTTATGAAGTAGAGGCCGGTCATCAGGGGTGGGAGCGTGACCTGGGATGACAGACCTCCTCCAGCTACTCCCTTGCTGTCTGCGTACTGGACTCCAGGCCACGAGCAGCTTTCCACTGCCACACACATCCACCATACCATTTCTACCTCGAAGCCAGCTGAACAGGAACTACAGCCATGGGCCAAATAAACCTGTCCTCCTTTAAGATGTAGATGATGGTTGTCATTGTATCCCACTGCTGAGAACATGACTAAGGCTTTTTCTCCTCCCATCCCCTCATTTCCTGTCTCACTCTGCAACCACCTGTCCACTAGACACATATATTGTGGCCTGCTTTCCTACATGCAGTATTGTCTATGGTTTGAGTGAGTACCCTTTGAAAGGAAGACTGGCAGAATTGGAGATACAGTCATCTCAGAAGTGCCTTTTGGGAAACTGTAAGCTTCTTCTTATTCTTTAGGGGAGCTGGCATCCTGAGGGCCATGATTTCAAAGTTCTGGGGCTTGTGCTTGATGAACTTGAACGTCTCTTACACCCAGAATGTGCTTGTTCTGTGAATATTTTATGCCCTTTAAAAACCACAGCTTTATCAACTATGGTTCTTGTCTCGGTTGTTTTCTATCAGTGCTGGGACAAAATACCCGAAGCCCAAAATTAAGGAAAGAAACGTTTATTTAGCTTACAGCTTATGGAGGTTTCGGTCTATGCTCAGCTGGCCTCCAGGGCAGAATAGCACAGCACAGAGTGCAGCAGCTCGGGGTGGCAGAAAACAGCAAACCATCAAGAGCAAAAGGGTGGAGCGGCAGCAGGGCTACAGAGAGCAGGCCTCTCTCCCTTCCTTACATTGCACTCAGGCTATTTGCCCCAAGGTGAGTGTAGCCCTCACACCCATGATCCCAGCGTTGGATAATGGATTAATCACAAGCTCTAGAAGCCCGCCCCATGACTGACTGTGGCTTTATGGGGACAAGTAGATATAAACCACAACAGTTTTGTGTCTTAAGCAACCCCTTTATCATTCTGAGTCTCAGTTTCTTTTTCTGTACATTGGAGATAATGAAACACCATGAGTTATCTACCTTGTGCTCGCCCCCCCTCTTCAACATAAACCTTATTCTGTTCTGATAGCCTCTACTTCTCCCTAGCCTTGGGGAACCCCGACCCCAATCCCAGCCCCAGAAACAGGCCTAATTTTTCTAAAACTAATCCTAGACCTCTTGTGCAAGAAAAAAAAAGACAATCCTGACCAGTGAAACTTGAAAGGAAATTTGCAGGACAGCTCTTGGGGTGGAGAGAGGGAGGCCTCACTCTGAAATAAGAGCCATAGAATGGAAAACAAGGTTTCACTTTTTTCTAAAAACACTGTCTTCCCTCAAGCCTGAGGATACAGGCAACACAAATGAGAGCTAATTGGAGTCTTGATACTAATACTCACTGAGTCAAGCAATCCTAAAATCTTTCCACAGATGAAAACTAAAATAATGCATTTTCTTGTTCAAGACACATTGAGTTGAATTTTTCTGCTACTTGCAGCCTAATGCATCCAACTGACAAAGGAGAAATAATTGTACCTTCAAAGACTATTTGTAAGGGCCTAAGGAGTTAAACCATAGAAAAACACTATAAAATTTAAGCAGTTCACAAAGCTAATACCCTGTGCAGGGGATGCAGCTCAGTGGTAGACTATTTGGCTATCATGCATGAGATCCTAAGTTCCAGCCACAAGAGTGCCAAAAAATAACTTTAAAACAAATATATTGTTACAATCACTGGGTGCTCAATTCTCTATCTTGAATATCTTTATGAATTTTATTTTCTGCAGGAACTTTAAAATGAAACAGTTTCTAAATATAATGAATTTTACCTCAATATAAAGAAAGGAGGAGAAGGTGGAACACAGAAAATTGATCTGAGGTTTGCTCTGATGACTGAGATTTGTCTAGGGAAATGATTTAGACTTCCTGCTACCCTCCTTAACAGGTGTCCCACCCTGGCCCTTCAACCCAAGTGCCCAAACTAGTTTAGCCTTTCTTGACTATTTTCTTTGTCTATCATCTTTGTGCTTTGGTGTGTCACTTTCTCTCTGTGCACCCTTAAACTCCCCACTGTAATCTCATTGACTAGAATGACACTTGATAGCAAAGGCAGAGATAATCAATGTCAAAACATGGTCTGAAATCAGCCCTGGATGCTTGCAGCTGCGCCACTTTCTAATTCACTTGGAAGTTTATGGATGGCTTTTCTCTCTCCCATCACAGAGCAAATAACAATGCTGAGGAGGCTGAGATAGGACTACACTCTGGTCTGCTCTGGGTACTATTTAATTTTAAGCGTGTTTCCAACTGAGGATTTTGAACAAAACAAGACAATGCTTGAAACATCTTTCCTTTATTTTTAGATGATTAGTACCTGAGGATGTCTTGCCAAGACAGAGCCCGTATGTGAAGTCTAGCTGCTCTTGCCAGTTGTGTCCATTTCCCTAGTCCTTGAAATCAGTGATGACCTCATTTCTAACCTCAACTATGGAGTCTGGTTTGAAGAGTTCTTTGCCTAGCAGGAGAAACAATTGAAATCAAACTTCTTGATTCCTAAGAGACACAGTGTTCTTAGAAAACCTTGCATGGACCACTGATGTAAACTACGCAGAGATTTCTGTGAAGAATGACAACATATATTGGTATATAGATCAAATCCAAAGACTGTGAGGAACCTTAAAGCTACTGAGCCCAGAATCCAGCCTGGAAAGATTCCAAAGTCAGAGAGATCGCATAATCTACCAAATATCATGTAGCTTGTCCACAACTGCACACAGCTGCAGGAAAATCAACTCTTAACAAGCAGCTACTGTTTATTTAGTTTGGCCTGGGCTTTGCATTCATCAGTCTAGGTCTCAGAAAAACCCTATGTTATTATAGATATGATTTACCCTCATTTAAAAAAATCAGAATGGAGAGCCTTAAGATATTAAATATTGTATGACACTGACCAGCCAGTAGCTTTGAAAACTACGCTAGGCGATTCTCAAACCTAAGAGAGGGCAGCTCTGAGGTCTACACATGTCTTCGCTTGCCAGACTGTGTATTATACCAGATGCTAGTGCATTCTGATCTTACCACACCAGCATTTCTATGCAGAAGAAATTGGAACTTAGAGTAAGGTATTCTATTCTAAGCCTTTATAGCTCTTCATGGTTATAAAATTCTAACCAATATTCTAGAGAATGTTAGAGAGAAAAAAATGAGCTTCATAATATGGCCTAAACCTACTTAATAGTTGCGTATCTTAAAATTGCATCCAGACAGAATGTAAGTAGGTTTGTTTTCAAAGCACATCATCCTCTTCTCTTAAAGCTCTAAAAGACTGTTAGAAACAAGAGGGTTTTTTTTTCTTTAAAGATTAAAACAAAACACCTTGACTGTATCCTTTCAGATCTCCCCTATTTATCAGGCTGACATTTAGAAATTTGGGGTTGCTATGAAAATAGCTTATCCAATGAGAGAGTGTGGTGTTGGGCCAATGTCTTTTTTTTGAGCACCGTGACTCTTGGTCTCATTGTTCTGTGTTGCTGCAGAATTATCACAGCTATTTTTAAATCACTGCTGTAGACTGTCAGTTTCCAGCCACTCCTCTTCTCAGCTCTCCAGGCCCTGCTCTCTTTTCAGTTCCACCGATGAGCCACCCACGTGTAAGATTTTTATGGCTTCTCCTCTATTTATGATTTCTCCTCAAACGTTAGAAAATTGTGCCCTGTCTCCCACCAATCCACATGCGCCCTCTGACTGAAGTAATAACCTGCACACTTAACCCATTAGCATAACGCAGAGGGCACTTGGGCCTCCTGCACACCGTTAAGGGAACACCAAACACAGCTGAAGGAAGTCAGAGAGAAGCGCTTCGTGGGGGTCAGCAATGCATCTGGCAAGCCACTTCCACACACACATGGCGGCCATGGGAGCATCACACTGGCTGGTGCAAGTGTCTTCCATCTGAGCTCTGAGACCCGGCAGCACGGTTCCCACGAGTCATGCAAATTCATGTTTCTGAATTACCACTTTGTGTTCAGTGTGAGGTTATGGTGGTATAATATCCCTGTCCTGATTGATGTTCATTTCCAGAGTATGGTTTTCAGACGTATCCCTGGCTTCAGATCATACAAAATTCATTTTCATCATTCATTCATTCATTCATTCATTTACATATTCATTATTCATTCATTCATTCATTCACTAACTCATTTATTGAAGACCAGGGATTTTTTTATGTATTTGGTACAGGGTCTCACTATGCAGGCTGAACTCATAGTGAACCTCCTGTTTCAGCCTCCCCAGCACTGGGATTACAGGCATGCATCACCATGCCCGGTCTCAGTGGCCAGCTTGGCAGTATAAGCATTTTCTAGTTTTGTTTATCAGACACTATAATTAGTATTTCATATATATTATCTTAAAGCTATAATCAGGAATATTTTTACCTTAGTTTGAACATACGGAAGTAAAGACTTAGAAAAGTTAAATAATTTGCCCAATGTTGTGCAGGTCTAGTTAGTAAAGATTCCAACCCAGACAATCACTATGTCAACAGCCCATCTGCAGAAGAGCTCTGCTAAGTGGCCTTGACACTGACATTGTGTTGGGTCAGATGTGGTGCAGGGTTAGCTTATGGAACTGTACACAAGTAGCTCTTCAGAGAGTATAATACTCTAGTCAGTAGCATGGCCCCATGTACAAATGAAAGAAATACATTAATTACTTTCTGTAATTTCTTTTTATTTTCCAAAGATTCTTATTGATGACTATGGAAATTTTATGTACTCCAAAAAATAAAAGTAACAGAAAAAAAACTGACCTTAATGAATCGACTGCTATTCATGAAGCAATTTTATTGATATAGAACTGAATTACATCAAGGAGTAAAATCTCTTTCCAGTCCTTTAAGTATATATTGATATAGATTCAGAGACAAATGCTTGTAAGTCTTAATGAAAATAGTATGGAAATAAATACTGAAGAAGAGCAAGTAGACAAGGAAATGGTGAATTGTTCTGTCATCCCCTCTGAGAAATTCGAACTCATACTTCCGTTGAGTACAGACCATATGGGGTGAGAGGAGGCTTCCAATCTTTTGGGGACTGTCTTCACTCTGTGCAGCCTTATAGTCTACCAAAAGGAATCTCTCTCTGTTCGGAAAATGAATATGGAAAAATACCTGTTCCATGTTATGCCTAAGATGTTTGATATGCAGACAGATAATGAGGTTAAGCTTAACAGCCTAAGTTGTATGGTAATAACAACAAGCTTGTCTTCTGGATGGTTAACAACCTAAGTTTGCAGACCAAAATTACAGAAAAAGGAGGGCTACAAAGAAAGCCAACATTTTGGCCCTAGCCTTCTAAGGTCAATTAAGACTCAGGACATTTGAGAACCTGTACTGTAACGTCA
>NW_004524641.1:4609619-4644951 GCF_000260255.1 Octodon degus | reverse complement strand
GTATCTGTGTATTCAAAGTGGTTAAGATAGATATATAGTTACATTCTCTTAATGAATAGAGTGAGTTGCTCTAATGGTGTTTGTAAATAGGATATCATATCCGCTTCTTGTACAGCAATTAACCACAAGGAAGAATGTATGCAATGTGTGAATTATTGAAACTGTCCTACCAATTTGAAAAAAAGAAAAAAGAAAAAAAAAAAGAAAATGAATATGGGTCTTATCTAATATTATGTGATTGGCTATTTTAATTAGACTAAGGTAAAAAATGAATTACAAATATCTTTTGAACAGATACAGTAGTTCCAAAAAAAGAACAACAATAAAAATAGTTGAAATAAGGGCTAGCTTTTATTGAATGCTTTCTGTAGCCAAATATTTTAGGTACATTATCTAATTTAACCTATATAACAAATATAAAAATAGGCATTGTTTTTGTCTCTAATATAGACGAGGAACTAAATTGAAGTATAAAGTTCCCCAAGTATGGCAAGGACAACTAACCTTTCACTGATATTTGAGATCATCTTTCCAGAGAACCAAGTCAGTAATAGCAGTGGCTATCCAGCAGTGGACTACACTTCCCAGCATGCTTTGCAGCTTGGTGAAGCCATGTGATTAGTTCTTACCAATAGAAAGCAGCAGAGGTTATGTGTCAATTGCTTGCTGACTATGCCTGCTCCACATTGCCTACCCAGCTGCTGGTGGGATACAGAAAATTCTGAGCTTCTAAGAGACTGAAGAGCTACAAGACAAAGGAGCCTCATCTCTCAGACACAATGTGGAAGATTGCTTGCTCATCAGAGACAGCAGCATAAATTGTTACATGAGAGAGAAATAAAATTCTGTTGTGTTAAAGGACTATTAATTCAGGGTGTATTTGTTGGCACAACCAGAGTTACCTTCACAAATACACAACATTACCCTAGAAGAGCCAGAGAGCATATGAAGAGATTCAGGTTGCAGAGTGTGTGTGCTTAATCAGTCTACCAGAGCCTCTCAGAAAAGGAGTCAGAAAGTTCTTCCTTCTGGTTCCTTCATGGAAGAAATGCAAAGGGAGACAGAGAGAGTAAGGATAACTTGTGTCTCACTGCTTCACAATTAACTGTGGCGATTTGGTATTAAATTTTAAAAAACTACACTATTTTGAAATGTAGCTCATAGGAAATTCACATTTCTTTCAGTTCAGCTTTCTGAGAACCCATGGGTGGGTGAGGGGGGTGAGAAAAACTAAAATAATTATTTTAGATACATTCCTGAGTGATTTAAGTAATTTTTGATTCTACAAAATTGAGACTTCCCTATTGCATGGCCTGGAGGTGGCAACCACCAGTGGATTTAAGTGCTAACTAAACTCAAGCAATCTGGACTTCCAAGCGCCTTCCCCACACCACCGCACACTTTTCCCTAAACATCCTTCATCATCCAGGCCAATGCATACCTTTTTTATGGGTTAAATTTCCCGGATAGTTATGATTTTCAAGTCTCTGGCCTCAGAGTGCTATAATTACCTCTTGATGATGTAATTAGTAACAAAATTTAACAGGGTATCACAGGACACCTAGAACCTTTCCAAATACATCCACCTCATTTATAAAGAGCTTTGAACCACTTCACTGACCAACTACTCATAAAACTGGGGCTCTGAAGGTGTCAGAATTCACCCGCTCTGAGCAAACACTGCACACTGACCTATGCAATAATGTTAGGCTGAAGAATATTATAAATGTTGTCAATGACCAGTAACTCACAAGCGATCTCATTACCTTACCAGCGACGGAGGCAGGTGTGCTGAAGTTAGCACCCTGGGATGCATTAGACATGATGTAGGGAATTAGTCATTAGTCCCCTTAAGGCATGTTTTCTTCCCACTGTGGTGATATGGAGGGTTTAACAGTAGAGCTCCAGTGTGAGAGCTGAGCCATTCACAGGCAGCTTAGATGCTATCTAATGAGAACTCAGCAGCTGCCCTGACTTCACAAGAAATGGGGATTGTCCTCTCCAAACGCAGACCACGCCTCTGACCAGTGTCCCCCAGCGAAAGGAAGGTTGCCAGAAGAGAATTGGAGCACAGTCTTAACATGCCAGTGTCAGGGCCCATTAAGGAGCTTACAGTCCCCACATCCATCTTCAGCCTGCTCACATGTGCTTTCATTTCTAGGGCTTAAGAGATGCAAAATGTGAAATAAAAGAAACTGATTAGCAGCTGGTTTGGCACATGTTAAAAGTAGATTGCTATGACATGAGGTGTGGCAATGTCAAACATACTCACAAAATTCTATAACCTGAGAGCAATTGCACTTTATGAGTGAAAAACAAACAATTCATTAGGAAGTGCTTTGGGATTCTTTTTTAAAAACAATTTTTAAAGAAAATAAAAAAATAGCAAAAAAGAAAAAAAAAGAACATTAGACATGATACCAAATTTCACTAAACAAATAATAGGAATTCAGCAGTGGTTGTTATATTGTGTATTGCTGTCTTCAAATTAGTTGTTCAGATTATCATTATAAGCATGCAAAATTGGTCCAAGAAGTTATAAAAAAATTAAAATTCGAGAAAAAAAGTTAATGCTTAATTTCCTTTCCTTTCCTTCTGTTCCTTTCAACAGACCAGCAGAAATCAGCAGTACAATTATCTAACCTAGGGGGCCTGCCCCTTAGCTCAGTTCTTTAACTTCAACAAAGCAGTCAGGCTCAGGTTGCTGTGGTTCAATCCCCACAACTCAAGCCAGCCAAACCTGCCCTGAAGGCATTCAGGGCAAAAAAAAAAAAAAATTATCCAACCTATTGTGCATATATACATCTATATTTCTTTGTTCCTTCCTTCTTTCTTTTCTCCTTGTCCTTGCCTCAGGCGTTCCTTCCTTTTGAACAGCTTCTTTGAAAACTTCTAAAATTGTCTTAGTAAGCCGATGACCTTGAGACTTCAAGAAGTTGGACACCCTGATGAGCAAGCAGGGTGCCCACCTCTTAATTGCTGGGATCGGGTCTGACATTTAAAGTCTTCCGTGACTTGGAGAAGAAAGAAAGAGTTTCTCGTAGTTTAAAAGAACTAGACAGAAAGGTATGACTTACCCAGGGGAAAGAGTATCTCTGCAGAGGAGTTAGAATGCAGTCTTGCCACATTAGAATCTCTGTAAAAGTAAAAAACAGATCTAATACTGAATGGGATCTTGTAGTGTTCCCTAAAATAAAGACAAAATTCTATGTTTTGAATGTTCTACCTGATCTTAACTTAGGTTTGACCTTTAAATGTTAGACTTGAACTGAGGAGCCTGAAAGAAATTCTGTGGAAACAAGGTATTTGCTAGCTACCTTTGAGCATCTTCTCAGATATCAGTTTCTTTGTGAAGTAGAAAGGCCAGTTTTAATCTTGGGGTCATCTCTCAGGAGACCTGTTATTTTAAGGTATGCCTTTATCTCCTCTGAAGCTCAACTGCAAAACAAACATGATAATAGTAATAGCTTACCCATTTCTTCTCAGAGAATAGAAATTACATAAGGTAGTAGAGAAGACCCCACTTACATGCTGATAAAACAGCTTGCTCCTGAGTCAGAGGGAGACAGAGAAGTCTATACCTGGAAACCTGAAGCCTTGCTCCTGGAACTGGCTTGGACGCTTGACAACATAAGAGTTTATTTTAAAGGTCAAAGATTTATAGGAATGATCTGGCTTTCCATACCTTTGTTGTGTGGCAGATGGTGCTGTAAGGACACACTGAGCCTTGTCCTGGGAAAATAAAGGGGCTGTTGGTTCACACAGCCCATCCTGAGCTAGGAGCATCTGTAGAAGGATGGTCAGAGGACAAGTGCCTGAGGCAGCACAGGAACCATTGCCATCCTGGGCTGGCTACTTCATTTCAGGTGAGTGAAGGCAGCATCTCCATTGGAAAGTGATCCTGGTGTCACTCCGCCCTAGCTCTGTGTCCAACAGTAGAATGTGACTTGGAATTTCCCAGTTTCCCTTTCACATTGTTCTCTCTCCTGTTCACCAAGTTAATGTCTTCAGATTTATGCCTACAGGGCAGCACACACTTACAAGAGCCTGTAAAGTCTCCCTACAGATAGAGATACCTTGCTCCAAAGCTCCCAAGTATTATGGCCAGATGTATTTTCCTAAAGCACCACATGAAGGAAAATCCATGACTCTCTATGATTTACTCAAACTCCTTTGCCCATCTGTTCAGGGCATCCATAATCTTGGCCCATTCACCCTGCAAAGCTTTCCCTATCATAACCTTTTCTTGACACAAGTTAAATGTGATTTCCAAACATACTATGCACTTTTAGACCTCATTGACTTTGCCTATGCTGCTTCCCTTCCCTTTCTGAGGTACAACAATTTGAACCAAAGGAGGCATCATTACAGTGCCTTACATTTGCCCATCTTATTGCATAGTTTCCTGCTGGAATATGCCTCCTACCTTCAGTGTTTTGAAAATTCCTAAGTGAGTCCTGCTCACAGCTCTTAGGAGTCCTGCTCCTACTATGCTCAGAAGTGTATGTTTCCCTTGCAACACACTTATTTACATGCTTGTTGTCATCCATCTTCTAGAACACAAGCTTTTTGAGGTCTGGAAACCAGGTCTCACCTTTACTCCCCTAGCTGATTCAGTAGGTGCTCAGTGCCAAGTGGACAAATGCATTAATGGACAAGTAAATAAATGAGTGAAGTCATATATTCCTTTTCCTAGTTCTCTCTAAAATGCTTTTTGCCCTCAAAACACCACCCATACTATAAAAGTTAAGCTCAAGGTTTATTGCCTCCACAGAACTGTCTTCAAACTACCTCAGACTCCAACCTGGTGTCTTTACAGTCTAAATACCAAAAGCCAAGGAAATGATCTGCTAAGTGTTCACTATCTGCTTGAAAAACTTTTCTATAAGAGAGGATCACAAACTGGACCTCCATGGTATGGCTTAAGGAAACCATGAATCTTTAAATTTATGCAAATTTTATTGTAAATTCCCATGTATGGTAGAGTTCAAAGTTCCAGGATCTCCTAAAAAAGTTGAATGAACCATTCTTCCAGAAAGACCCTCAGTTTTTTTTCCTGGAATAGAGAGGGAGTATGTCTTGGGTGTCCTCTCTAGTCCCCTCAGTGGCTGGGCAGCCTTTGAACTACTCGGAAGCTTCCCCTCGTGACTCCCAGTGTCCCTACCGACCCAATCCTCTGCCGCAGGCCCAGTAGGAAGACCGCAGTAGTGGCACTGGAAGTAGGCAGCAACTAACTCCAGGAGTGCGGTGAGTGAATGCCTACACGGGAGTGGTAGAGGAGCATCGGCCTATAGAACTACCTTTCCTTGTACGACATTTGATGCTGAGGTGAGGTAAGCAACGTGGAGGTGGTATGTACTGACCAGGGTGGTAGCAAAGTAAGCCCAGCAAGGGATGATCTCAGGAAGGCCTGACCCGGTCCTAGAGGCTCGGGGCTGAAGCCTCATTGTTGTTTTGTCCCTTTCCTGCCTGCTTCTTCTGCTCTTTCCAGCCACCTTGCCACCTCACAGCAGCACAAGGGCTGTGGAGCAACAGAACCCATGTGTGTTGCATTAATATAAAAGCCTTTATAAAGCATAAAAAAGAAATACCAGAGCTTTCTCTTGGAGTCCAGCGGCAGGACCAAATAAGATCTATTATTAACTCTAACATCTTTATGAAACAAAAAAATCTGAGGAGTCTTTTAAAGTTCCAAAGGATGACCGTAGCTGTTGAACAAAAGGGTTGATTTTAGAAAAAAAAAAAACAAACAAAACAGGAAAAGTGTGACTGGTGATTTTTTGTTCTAATAAGCTGAATTCCTTTTGGTTTCTCCTTAAGTTATGGTTTTTGTTACAAAAAAAAAAAAAAAAAAAAAATGATGAGCAGCCAGTGCAGGGTGGTTTTGATAAAACTCCCCGAAGGAATGGTGATCCCACCTTATTTAGACAAGCCAGGGGTCAATATAGCCTTATTTGCTTCTGTTTTTCATTAGTGGTGCTCTCTCTGTGCAGTTCCACTTCCTACCAGCCCTGTGAATACACAGAGGATTCATGCTTCAGTTCTGCATGTATTAGAATGCAGCCATAGCAACTACTATCATTAATGAACTATTTGCTTATGCAGTAATAATTAACTTCCATTACATTACTTTGTGTGATTACTTTCTTAATTGCCTGAATTATGCATCCATTTAATATTTAATAACCATTCTCAGAAATCAGACACTGGTAAAAAACAAATTGCTCACCGTTTCCTTGCAATAATTAAGCTCACAAGAATAAATGAAACCTTTTAAAAACGAATGCCTTGTGATTATACCCTTGCATATAGAACAAGATCCTAAATTAGTTATTTATTAAATCTAAATTTAAGTCCAAATAGTGCATTTTTCACTTTCACCCCGGGAAATCAACCTGCACCGTACCTGGTATCAACAACAGAATTAAGTGCCTTCTATTTTCTTGGGGAGTCACAAACGGCATTAATATTTATTACCATGCAAAATTCAAAAGTCCTTAAAATATTGTGTTTATTATTTGTTTCAACTTGGCATCTCTCTTCCACGGGGTAAGTAAGATGTTTAGCTGCAGATTAAAGCATTACAAAATGAGATCAATAGCTCGGCATTAGGACGGGCCATTGTGAGACTCTCCCATTCTTTTCTGCTTCCCTCCTCCCCACCCCTGCAAACCCCTTCACTCCTAGCCCCTCATAACATGGAGAACATACACACACACGATCTGTTTTTAACCAAGCTGAAAGAGATCCATGGCAATTGTTCCTCGTACACTGATACACCAGGCAGTTTGATCTCCCAGCCTTTGAGGGTACCAGCTACAGTTCTCAGCATCCGATGCCCTCCCAATCTGTACCCAAGCAAAGCCACGTGCTGATGTGCAAAGCGATAATGCGATTATCCTATTGCGCATCAGCTTTGGTTCCCGCAGGCTTGCAAAGTCATCACTGTCTGAACAAATAAAATGTGCGACTGCTTTATCGCGGGTTTTCTATTGAATCTGGACAAGACAGCTTTTTTATTTATTTATTTTTTTCTTTCCTGGGACTGCATCTGCTAAATTGTTCTGCCATTCCACATTGATTAAGGCAGCCATGTACAGACGTGTTTATCTGAACCATAACCATGTTAGGCTTAAGCTACAGGGACACTGGGATGTTATTTACCCACTGTTACCCCATGCATACATAATATACACAAAATAATGTGCGTCGCATGGATGGGGGAGGGGAGACATGAAGCGTTTTGTACCAAATGGCCAGGTCCTGAAAAATAGGTGCAGCCTAAGAGATTATACATGAAGTGCCAAGCGAATAACTGAGATGAACCATTTTCCTACCAGAGAGGAGAATCTTTTCCCAACGCGCAGGAATAGCCACGGGAAAGGGTAGCGTTGGGTGTGGGGGTTGCTCTGTAGAGAATAACTGGAGTGTACGGTGTCGCAAGTCAACAGTAGCTGTTATTCTGAGTTTCTAAACTGAGTTAAATTGATGCCAATCTCGCTGACTGTTGTTACACTGGGCAGAGTCATTAGGATTTGCTTTTTAAATGATCTCTTCGCCTGTAAGGCTGAGAGCTGCTAGCAAGGCAAGGTTAGAGAGAAAATGATAGCAGTATGTTGATGCTTCACGGACCTCATGATAGTTTCCGTCTGTCATTATTTACGTCTGACTAGATGCGTCATGTCAGCTACCTAGAAGGCACTCGGATATGAGGCTCTTGTTTGCCTCTGCTCTTGTGCAGCCGGCCTGGGATACTATTATTTTTGCATCACTACACTTAGGTGACGCCCGCTTCAATCTTTCAGTAATGACACGCAAAAGAAATAAAAATGGTCGTGTCTAAGTTATTTTACATGCTTGTATTTTAACAGGTCTCGTCGGCATGGCACAGACAAGGAAAAAAGTGAATTTAAATCAATAAACAGACATTTAAAAGGTCAGCTTAATTTTATTTGTTTCCATTTCTTCACCAGTGTTTTAGGTTACACTATTTTCCTAGGGCTGTGGGTTAGTGTCATTGTTGTTGGACAGCTTCACTTTGCGAAGACCTATAAAATGAGTATTTGATCAAATTTGTTTATTTTGCTTAATATCATCTTAATAAATTCTATCAATGTCACTATAAACACACACACACACACACACACACACACACACACACACGCAAAACCTTTGTTTTATATTAGGAATACCATTACAGACAAATTTTCAGACAATGTGCTTTTATGCCAGAAGAAAAAAAGATGGCCTTAATCGCTGTGATTTTTAAATATAAGATGCCCTTTTCGTATTTCAGGAAAAATAATAATATAACAAAAATAAAATAGGATATGTATGTAGTCTTTCACTAACACTGCCTTAGCAAACGACAATACAATTATACTTGTCCCTGCTAGAGAAAGAAAGGTTAGCTAAAAATATCCCGGAATGTTAGAATGTATTTGTATCATTCTAAACTGAAACTTGTGCCATAGCTTTAGTAGGAAGCACATTTTAATGACAAAACATTCTAGGTTAATTTTTCCCTTATGCTTTATATATGTATATAGCCAAGTTTTAATAGAAATGAAACAATCTACAAATGCAATCAAAAATACAAATATATGTCCTCTGTGTAATAACAATATGGAAATTTTACCTGCAGAATTTGGTACAAAGGCTTGAAGAGGCACCTTTTAAAAAGAATAAAGCAACTCAGACAGACGTAAAAATATATGTGCCTTGGGATAACATGTTTATAAAGTTTCCACAAGGATTCTATATTTAAACCGTAAATAGCATTGTCATGTCGGGAAAATGAGTTGTTGCTCTGCAGTGAGGAATTTGGAGATGCAAGAGAAACAGGCAAAGTTGTTCTGCCTTGTGAACTCTAAGCATTTAACAGTGTCATGACTACAATGTGAACAGAACAGGTTTCTATCGATATCCATTGTTCTGAAATTGTAGGATTTGTTTAATATTTGATCTTTTTATATAGAAGTGCATATATTTTTGAAGTCTGCACAAGTTGCATAAGCACAGAGGGGTGATAATAGAGATCTCTTTTTGGATTTAAAGACCAGGCACCAGCTTCATGAGACGATATTTTCAGCTGAATGCATTTATGCTTGTGACACGTTTTCATAAATTTCCAGGATATCTCTGTGTCGGGACCGAAGGAAATGTTCCGCCCACATACGTTTTTAAGACATCACAGAATTTGCCTTTTTAACCAATGCCATAATACAAACCACTAAGACAAATACAGGAAATTGAATTTAAATAGTTCACACCCTTGTAATCCTTTAAAATTTTAAATTACTTTCATTTCGACACAAATGTTAGAATACTTTTTTAAAAAATGGTTTGCCAGAGGCGCTTTTCTTACCTCCTGCCCAAGCTACACGGGAGTCGTGGCAAAAAATGAACAGTAGGTGGCAGTCAAACCACTAAACTGCTTCAGAACTTCATTAACCAAATGTGTTGTTAAAAGAATAACAGGAAAGGAGTGTTTTTTCATTTTAAAGAATTCATTTTATAATTAATCTTGAAATACATTTCTAAGGTCCCAAGTTGCTGAAATAGTGAGTTGACTGCATCCTTAAGCGAGTGAGCTCAGATAAAAGCGATTTCACTCAAGAACTCTTCCTGCTGCGTCCCAGCACCTCCACACCCCAGTTCTCTGTTATTACACTTTTAATGTGGGTCTTGAGGCAGCTCCATAGCGGTGGACATGATCAGCACATTCTTGGGCTGTGGCCCAGGGCTGTGCAAAGCCAGGCTTGTGTGTGTGTTGCAGGTTTGAAATGAGCTGCAGGGACTTTTTCCTCCCCTGATGCTCCAGATTAAATGGATAGAGCCTCTTTTCATGCCTCAGAAGAGAGACAGGGCTTTCAGCGAGAAAGTCTTAGAGAAGCAGCTGAAACTCAGGAGGAGACTTCCTAAAGGCAGAGAATTGGAACATCGGACAACCCAGAAGAGTGAGTGGAATTTGCTAGAGTGAGTGTCGTTGCCTGCTGGAGTGGGAGACCATACCATCCTCATGAGAACAAGACCCCACCTGTTGGGGTCCGCAGAACCCCCACGGTGAAGACAGAGTGCCCGGCACATGGGACATCTTCAGGGAGGAGCTGACCACAGGAATCAGAGTGGACAGGGTCCGAGGCCTCCTCACTGCTCAGTCTAGTGCTGCTGCTGTCTAGTTCATCACAGAGCAGGGCACAGCTGCAGTATCACCCCCACCACCATCCTGCCCACAAACACTGCCATTAATTACTATCACCAGAGACTAACACACTGCACCAAAACAGCGCAGCAGGCCATAACTCTAGGAGAGTCAATTTGGAATGTAGATGATGCCCCTGTTTCTGTGAGATATTGACCACAATCGTGACTAAAAATCTAAGCTCGTGGTATAGAAAGAGCAAAGTATTTAAGTAGCGCTGACCTAAAACTTGAGTCAACTTGATCAGTTTACTTAATCAGTGTACTTGTACATGCCTCAGTGTCCTCACCCTAAAGGTGAGTATGTATAGTGATGGTGGCTATTTTCTAACATTATTATAGAATTCAGTGATACAAATTGAATTTGTAAAAACTTTAGACTTGGTCAGAAGGTTGGTCCTCTCTAAATACTGTTGCATTGTGGCTAGTTTCAGTAAATGGGCTCAGTAATCGAAGGCAAGGTTTGTACAACAACCAGAAGGTCATCAAAAGTGAAGTATGACATAAAAAGGGACAGGTTTTAAACTGATCGTAAGTCTACTATTCTTTTTTTTTTTTTTTGACCCACCTTCAGGGATGACCAGGTAATACTGATGCTCCCCAACTATGCTATGCCTTCCCCTGTGCCTTCTCACATCCCATCCAGCTGAGCTCTGAAAACGCTTTCCCGACACTGAAAACTTATCTCCAACCAAAGACTCAGAAATGCTCATTAATTTTTAGTTTTGTTCTCAAATCTATGCTAGAAGTCACTAAAATGGCCACTTCTGGACAATTAGCTGAAAAGGAGGCATCATAAGGTGATTTCTCTCTATCCTCCTTTGAAATAGAGAACTGTATTTTGTCAAAACTCTAGCCAGATCCCAAGGGAACCTAAGTTTAGTGCACACGTCAGAAAGGAGGCGACTCAAGCTGTGTTTACAATCTGGCAATTTACTTCCTTCATATAGAGCTTGGTGGGCAAGCTCTGCAGATCCGATTTTCAGGTTGCAGTAATAAGCATCTTCTCATCTTGCTGAGAGATATTTAGGGAAATAAAACGTTTCTCCCTCAACCTATCCATTAATTTCTCTCCTCTCCTGGCAAACTCTACCATATTTTTAGTAAAAGAAGTATGAACTAGTGCATGTCCAAAAAAAAAAAAAAATGAGTTATTTGATAACTTCCTGAGACATAGGCTGCCTTTTTCCAGAATATTCTGTTCTCTGGGGTGACTCTTTCAGGAAGGAGGTCAAAATATTAAGTTTGAGCAATTTAAGCAAAAGACATTGAGTAATTTAAAACTGAGACATTCAGTACAAGACTCATTCATTTAAATTACATGAAATTACATGAAAATCCTAGGTAGACTGTGTATAATTAGGAGCCCCTGTAAGTCCTCAGGCAATTTTAGTGGGGCTTAAGAGATTGCTTTAATGGAATATGACATGGTTCCTTTTGTTTTTCAAAAAATATTGTATTCCCTTTTGAAATGTAACAAATCCTTAATGAAATTATAGCCCCTTTATTCCTAGTAAATACATTTGATGTTCTGAGAGATCAACAATGTCAAAACACATACTGTAAGGAAGGGACAGAAGTCATAAGGTCCCAGGTTGGTTAGTTCAAACATAAGAAGCTTCATATGTGTGATGTTCTAGTCAAAACCCTTTGTGGCAAGGTGCCCCACGAGATGGCAAAGGCCAAATACAATGTGGATTTCTACAGCAGAAAACGTGAATGAGGGGAGAATAAATCTGATTTTTATTTTGTAACCCACTTCCTGAGTTATCCCAAAGAAATAACTAAGAGTCTCTGGACCTGCCTTTCTGCTTCTTTTTGTTTGCTTATTTGTTTATGATGAAAAATAATTTCTTGTGATGAGCTGGAAAGCTCTGGAGACAAAAATAATTTTGTAGTTGTTATGCGCAAAGTAATATCAATGGCTGGATTACCAGTAATGAGTTTCTGCTAAGTCAGAAACACATATTTTGATTTCATTCTCGGAAAGTGAGATCAGCTCTGATGCACTTAGAGTAGTCAGGGTGGGTGCTGAAGCCAATGCCATACATACTTGACACATTTCATCAGGAGCGAAGAGTGGGGGGCTTGCCCAATAGCTCAGTTGCTTAAAGTGCTGGTTGGGCAAATTCAGTTAGGTGCAGGGGACTGCGGTTTGATCCCCAGCCCCACAATCTGTACCACACCTGCCCTTAAGGCAGCCAGAACTAGCCAAAAACAAAACAAAACAAAATAGAATAGAATAAAATAAAATAATCTCCATTAGGAGCTGAGAGAATTGAAGGAGTAAACCCAAAGTGTGCCGAGTTAATCTTCCTTTTTCCTGTTCTTAGAGAATCCTTCTAAAATGACTGTGTCAATTTCTGACAAATATAGTTAAATAGTTTGTGCCATTGTGGATTAGACAAGTAACTGTCGTCAGGATAAAGGTGTGACCCAAAAGTGTTCTGTAAAGGTTCCAGTTGTGTATGGATTTTTATTTTCTCGGTGATTAGGTGAAAGTTACGAAAGGTGTGTCTAGCAAGCCCTCATAAAACGAGGAAGGATGGGGGGACTTGCTATGTTAGACGATTCCATCAAGATTTTTTTTTAAAATTAATGGATAGGAATATACACTAAAATGTATCAGATGATCTTTAACAGAGACAGGGTCCTTCACTTAGGTTTAAATACACACACACACACACACACACACACACACACACACACACCAGAAAAAGGATATTGATTTTAGTGGTTTGCATCAATAAATAGCCATGATCCTATCTGATTAAAAGTTCAGAATGAACTGAGAGTATCACATGACTGCCAAAAACACAAATTTAATGACAGCTAGCACATCAACTCACATAGCAGGCATTGTTCTAAATTCTCGCAAGATGTATTTCTTTTATTTCTGTTATCATTTTATAGATTAAAATGCAAAAGCAGGGAAAGAATAAGGAATCTCTACTTGTGCTCACCTCTGAGGAGGGAACTGCCTCATTGTTCTCTGGGCTGGAATCTGCTTCTCTGCTCCCTGCACCCTGTAAGGTGGACAGTTACAAGTTCAACATAAACACTGAGAAGCAAAGCTTCAGGAAACAGAAACACTTGCCTGGGATGGAGAAATCTAGGAAAATCACCATAGGTGTTCTCCGGTGTCTGGACTAGAACTCACTAAAGAGAGATTATATTTGTTGTTGTACTCCCATTGGGCAAGGAAGTCACAAGGAGGCAAATTCCAACCCAACATGGCTCTCACCTCACAAATGGTCCAAATGAGGACCACTGTGAGGTAGTGGATGTATCATTTGTGTAAGGATCAAGAGGAAGCTGCATTGAAATGCAGTACCATGTCGTGATGGTGGAGGGGGAGTCAGTCCCAGTGGTCCTTGGATGCCTTTCAAGATACAAACGTTAAGGTAATACGTGCAGGGTGTGAAGTGCAAAGATTGTCTTTGGGAACTGCCCTCCACCCAGTGCACACACACACGCTCTTTCATCCTTTCACTGTGTCCTGATATGGTAGTAGTTACTCTAGGTGTACAGCTAATAGATGTGAATTCTCACTAACATTGTAACAGGCATCTCTGCCTGCCTCTCAGTTTCTTTCTATGACTAAGAAAGAAGTAAAGAATACAGAATTAAAGAAGAGAGGGAGGGAAGGAATAAGGGGCAAAAAGTGGGAAAAATAAGAAAATTAAGTCAGCTCATGACTCTTTCTTTAGACCTCCCAAAACTTTTGTGACATAACTATGGGATAAGAATTTAGCAAAAGTTGGGGGGAAGATAAATATATGTTTACAGTATTATGTAAATCTAAAAGAGTCAAAGATTCTTCGCCTGCAGCATCTAGCTTAGCTCAGTTCCCTGTGTGAATCCTAAGTCCTAATTGTGACCCACTCGAGTGGGTGAAATGCAGTTCATCTTCTGACCACATGGCCTGTGCCGTTCAAACTTTACACCTGATGAGTGGCTGTGTTTAATTGTGCCATTGACTATGGACAGGAATGAGAAGAGCACAATACAAAGTTCAGCACCCCAATAAGAAACCAATCAAATGGGATTCTTCATCAGTGTGCAAAGGAACCATCATTCCAGTAATGGGAAGCTTTTCTGAAAGTGGAGAGATTTTGCATTTAAGTGTGGGACATCAAAATTGAAAATATATAGATATGCACACACATATATGTGTGTATGTATGTGTGTCACAGGACATGGAAATGAAAACAAATACCCAAACCAATTATTCTGATATGATGCATTCCCAGACAATGCAACATAAAAAATGTTATTACTAGCTATAGCATCTGCCCTTTTTTCACTCAAATCAATCTTAATGCTATAGAAATCACAGATTATATAATAAAACTCAAAAATCTTCTAAAGAGTTGTAAAAATGCAATTTTAAATTTAACTAATCAAATGCTACTATTTGCACATCTGGAATGAAAACACAAGCAAGTCAATTATGAATGTAATAATCTTACAGAGTTGGATATATGTTTCATCTATAAGTAAGATAACAGATGTGGTATGAATGCAAAAACTGGAAGTGAGATGGTTTATTTTTCAGTTTTCCTAGATTTATGAGGAAGCTTGAAGTTCTAAGTGTAATATAGAAGTTAAAATGTATTTTTCTTTTAGCTATGACTAGATTTAGGAAAGGAAACATTACCTATTACTCATAAGAGAAATATAAACTAGAGATAGTGCAAAACTATTAATAATGAAATACATTGAAGCTGAAGTATTTTTTTAAATTTAGGACAAGGGTCTACAGGGTCTCACTGTGTAGATCAGACTTGCAGTGATTCTCCTGTTTACAGCCTCCCAAGTACTGGGAGATGTTTTCTTTCCACATGACTCTCCTTAGGCACACTCTACATCATCGATCCCTTTTCTCTGTGGCCCTATAATCTCCTTGATCAGAAAATTTGGGACACCAGTGAGTTACAGGATGTTACAGTACAGGTTCTCCTATGTCCTGAGTCCTCACTGACCTTGAAAGGCTAGGGTCAAAATGTTGGCTGTCCTTGCACCCCTTCTTTTTCTCTAATTTTGGTCTGCAAACTTAAGTTGTCAAACCTCTAGGAAAGAAGCTTAATGATATTATTACCCTATAACATAGGCAGTTGAGCTTAACCTCACTATCTGTCTGAATATTAAACATCTTAGACATAACATGGAACAGGTATTTTCCATCGAGTATTGATAGGTTAAACTTTAAATCCCTACAGAATGTGAAGAAACAAAAAGAAAAAACAATAAAAATATTTTTTAAAATAGGAATAAACAATTATATATTTTTACACAGAAATTTAGAAATCTAACCATCTACAGCATTGTAGTAGGCCATGTGCTGGGATTACAAGTGTGTGCCACCACAACCAGTCTCAATTCCAATCTCAGCATGCCCTAGGGATGGGGCTTGCATGACAGGCCCAGGGATGAAACTCCTGGCCCCTGCATCTGCCTAAGCAGGCTCTTTAATCCACTGAGCTGTTTGGTTGGCCCTGAAGCTAAAGTAAATTAGCATCATGCGCTTTCTACCTTGAAAACTTTTCAGGCCATTTTTAAAGTGATAACTTGGGCATCATTCTAGAACACTTCTTGATTTCTTCTTCAACTGGTAAGTTATGAATCTCTGCACAAAGTGCTAAATATCCTCACTTACATCAGTAAGGGAAAACTCTTCTGGACAGCAAGGGAGATCGCTAGCATTTCACTCCAAGTCTTCTTTTGTAGCTGTATTACATTCCTCAGCTTCCCTCGCAACTAGATGTGGCCATGGAACCAGTCTCTCATCATGAGCAAAACTAATGCGGGCAGGTTCCACTCCACTCACCCAGGTGGCCTGGCCCTGGACCTCTTCTGCTACCCTCTTCCTCCATGTTCCAGTAGCTAGAAGTTGGAAAGCAATGCGCAGATGATCCTGTAACACAGGTGGCAGGACAGCCACCAGGTCCTCACCTACACTGTGGAACTGCTGTGTACTAGAGAAGTAAACTTCTTTATTTCTGAAGCTACCTTAGTGTTGACTCTCTTGTTACAGTACTGTAACATTTTGCAGAACAACATAAAAATTGCCAAAGGGAATTTACCCAATTAATACATAAGATTTCAAAGCTACTTTCATTATCTCCTATACAAGATAGGAGATTTGTGGATAGGAGGTTTGTGGATAGACTTTGAGTTCAATGTTTTATGAAACTTATTTGTATAAAAATATATAAATGATGTTTTTTGATAAAAAGGTAACTAGGTTATTTTAGATTTTTATTCTTTTATTTTCATTCGTTTTCTCATACAACTATAAGATTTATAATGAAACAGAGTAAATTATATCTGAGTTCAGGATTTGAATGAGAATTTTTATCTTACATATTCTATTATCAACGACAACAACAAAAAGAAAAGCACTCCTAAACTTCCTTGAGTTTTTTTTTTAACCACAAATCATTTTACCAGGTGCCACAGGGTGGGTAGGCCAAAGATTGGAGGTTACTGAGCAAAAAAGTTAATATAGCTAGTGTCTCCTGAACACCTCTTTGAAAGTTTGATCCTTAGCTGACATCTGAGAACTAGAATGTCAGGAGACTTTCTAATCTTCTTCAACTGTTTCATTATCCCTAAACTACTAAGAAATTATGTGATTTATGCTGTTACCTGTTGCATCACAAAGTCTGGAATCATGATATAAACTGTGGAGTGGGTTCTGGGAGGTGTCTTCAACAGCTGCAGAATCAGGGACCATGACAGAAATTGCCCAGAATGTGGCTGTAGTCACTGTGCACAGAGGTTGGCTTTCTGAAGGTGAATGTTGGCCATCCATCTCGTAGTGTAGGCGAGTACCTCAGTTGCTCATATCTAGTAGTCTGTTCTACAGAACATGTATACTTTCATTTTCAATTCTTACTGTATTTAATAATCTAATGTGGTCTTTATTTTAAATACAGATTTATAAACTCCACCCTCCAAAATGCTGACTTCATAAATGAAGTATGCGATCAAGAATTTGTTCTCTTAATAGATACACCAAAGGATTTTGAAGAAGGTCATTCTTGAATGACATTTTTGAAAAGCCAATTACACCATCTTTTCTTCTGCTATAACATCCTGATACACAACTTTAAATTCTATGAAAAATTAATAACTTCAAATCCCAATGGAAGAAATAAAACAAGCAAAATTCCTTCATACTGTAAGGCTTGTAAGAAGTTTTCCCTTGTTTACTCAGATATTACTGTGGGGAGTTCATATGTAGGACATGGCCAGACAATGACCCTAAAAGTAAAGCTGTTCACAAGTAAGAAAGCTGTATGTACAAGTACTGTGTAAGAGTAGAAAAGTATACTATTAAATTGAGGTGATCAAACATATCTTGTTATGATAAGTTTCATCTGTGCTGTTGGAAAGGCTGAAAAGATAGTAAAGTAGTCTCCTTCTCTAACTCCCAACTTCCTAGACCTAAAGTGGCCCCAGGCCATGATGAAAGCTTATGTAATCGCTGCTAATTCTAGTAGCACTCATTCCCTGCTATCTTCATCTTGTACTGTATACATTGAAACTATATGCTTACCGCCTAATACACATGCATTTCCTCATGCTAAAATATGTGTGAGCGTGGTCATTTGTATGTAACCTGATGAACCCACTGTGCATGAAATCTCTAATTGGTTAGCTTCTCTGTATCTCTAGTTGCCATAATGTCACCTTGAGGTGTCCTATGGCAATTGATTTCACTGGTGAATGAATTATAGCTATCTCTTACTTCTGGTATTAAATGCAGACTATGTATCACACACTATGGTAGGTACTGGATATTTATTATTTTATTTATTTATCTTGCAGAAACAGGGATCGAAGGTACTGGATATTTAAAACAAAAAGTAAAACATAATTCTTGTTGTCAAGAAGCTCACAATGTAGCAGCAAGGCAGACATGCTATGACTATCAGCAATACAATTTGATAAATGTTTTAATAGCATAATGTGAAACTAGAAGCACAAGACAAGAAAATTGAATGGCTGGGGAGCTTGGGCATGTGAAGAAGCTTTAGAGAAGAGATGATTTTTTCAATAAGCTCTTGAAGCAGAAGTTGGCAGTATGGTAGAGAAGGGGAAAGCATTACAGACACAACAAACAATGTGTGCAAAATATCAGAGCTATGAACAACTGTAGTATATGTCCCTGTGAGAATGGTGGCAATTATCACCAGAGAAGTAGAACCTGGTCAATTTGTAAAGGGCTATGCCAAAGGGTTTGAGTCATAGCCTATTAGAAGTAATAGATGATTGAGGACTAAAAGGCAACAGAATTTTAACTCAAAAGTGCAACTTAAGGACTGGCCAAGGGTAGCGGGGGATAGCTCAGTAGGATAAGCGCATGGCCGGCAAGTGCTAGGATCTGAGTTAAATCCCCGGTTCCACTAAGAAAAAAAAAAAGGACCAGCCAAATAGCTCAGCAGATTAAAGCACCTGCAAGCAGGAGCAGGGGCTGGGGATTTGATCCAGGGCACACTGCTTTCCCCTCCTCTACCCACTAGTAGTGAGACCCTGAACACCCTGTAGAACCTTCTCTAGATTACAAAAAAAGTGCAACTTATCAATAATGTAGATGAGGGCTGAGAAAATCAAAAATTTAATTTAGGAAATTAGCAAATGTCTAAAGCACATAAGACGCAAATCGGACTTAAAATTGAGAGATGAAGATAATGAAATGAATTTAAATGTTTCAGAGCTCAAGCCCACAATCCTTTATAATCAATTGTATGCAAATAGAGGATGGAAACTTGAATAAAAGTAGATGAGGGGGCTGGTGAGATGGCTCAGTGGTCTAAAGCACCTACTTAGAACAAACTAAGCTAAACAAAGCACAGGGACCACGGTTCAATCCCCCAGCACCACATGCCAGCCAGCCCCGCCCCCTGGTGGGCTGAGCTGGCCACACACACACACACACACACACTAAATAAATATTAAAAAAAAAAAAAGTAGATGAGGATACTACTGATTTGGGAACAGTTTGAGTGGAAAGGTTAACAATGTGTATATCTATTTTATATTCAAAATTTCTGCACAGCTAGATAAAATATAGGACACATAGTTAAATGTGAATTTCAGAGAAACTGAAAAGAAAATATCATGCACCAAAGATTGCACTGGACATACTATGTACCTTTTAAAAAAACTGTTATCTGAAATGAAATAGAACTGGTGATCCTGTCTATTGATTTATTTTTTTCCCCTCTAAAACTGGGAAACACAACGCCAGTTTGTACACCATTATACTGAACCTCAGAGTTCACTAGATCAGCTCACTGATCACTCCACAGACGGAAGAACCTCAGTTTTTCTACCTAAGATGATCATTTCTGTAACTTGCTGAAATGCTGCCTTCCCTTTGCTATCTTGCATCAGCACTGTGCTCACCCTGACCAGGACCACTGACTGTACTAGCTAATGTCCGTCTTGGGCCACCTCTGTCAGAGGATGCAAGTTGACTCTCCCGCGTCACTGTCCTTGCCCCACTGAGTATCTGCTTCACGGTTATTGATGCTCGGAATTTCTCACTATCTTCTCTACCTCTGGGTCTCACAAGCTTCCATCTTTTCAACTCAGCTAGAGAAAGATCTGTCCCATGTTATTTGCTTTTAAATGGAAACAAGGTCTTCCTGGTTGATTTTTCAGACCTTACTCATAGTATTTTTTTTTTTAACTCTACAATACATTCTTTTCATTCCCATGGCTTCAAATCAACCTCCCAAAGGGCTTCTGATAAGTTCACACCATCATGTTCTCTAAACTTCTGTTCTCCAATACATCTCTGTCCAAGGCTTAAAGTTCTAGCCCATGAAACTTCTGAGTTCTGTGGAATTAAAGGACTGGGGCAAACTACCAGCGGAGAAGGCTTGTGTGACATGTATTAAGAGTGCTGGAGCCTCAGCGTCCACAAGACCTCAGTGTATCTTAGCAGATTTCAATAAGTAAACTATTACAGAAGTCAGACATGGTTAGTTTTTAATCATATTTATAAGAATCACCGTACTTTTTCTTTTTTTTTTAATTTTATTTATTTATTTATGTGTGTGTGTGTGTGTGTGTGTGTGTGTGTGTGTGGCCAGCTCAGCCCACCAGGGGGCGGGGCTGGCTGGCATGTGGTGCTGGGGGATTGAACCGCGGTCCCTGTGTTTGCTAAGCTTGTTCCAAGTAGGTGCTTTAGACCACTGAGCCATCTCACCAGCCTCACCATACTTTTTCTTACAGCTTTAAATGATAAGTATTTTAGACTTTGGGGACCATGTATAGTTTTAACGTATATTCTTCCTTGTTCTGTTTCACTAGTTATTATAATTGCAAAAACTAGTCTTAGCAACACATTGTACAAAGACAGACTGGAATGGACTTAATATACAGGCTACAGTTTACCAATATTTGTTATTTCTAAGAGGACTTAGTATGGCATCTTTATAAATAATTAAAAATGCTAATAAATAAGTTTGTGAATAAACTATATTACTAATAGGCAGTCCAAATAGATAATCCTTTATTTTCTTTTTTTTCAGTTAAATTCCATAAGTTGGAGACTATTGTTATGCCACAAATGGAATAATAACAGCCAAAGACACTTTGCCACTTGACACAACAAACAAACAAAAGCCTACAGTGCTATATATAAAATATTGCTTTTCAAAACCTGGACATCAGGCAATAAAAGATAGCATTTTCTGAGATAAGGAATACAAATGAAGTGAGCTTTGAGATTGCCCCAATATACTGCTTGGTATAGTTCCCAGGCAGTGGTAAAGGAAAGAGGAGATTCCAGGCAGAATCCTTGAATTGAGGATTTGGACCTGAGATCCCAGGGAAAATACAGCAGCTAGCTAGAGCTTACAGGACAAGACAGCGGACAGCAGAAATTTGTACAGAGCTCTGCAAGTCTCCTACAAATATTTGGCATATCTCAACATTGTTTTCACCTGGGCACTCTAGTCTCATCTAAAAATCTATCTTAAAAGCAAGGTAAGAAAACATCAAATTAATTTCAAATAACTTAACTGTATCACGAGACAAAATTCAAAGATATTAATAAGACCCTCCAAAATTCAACACTCAGAAATACAGAGTTCACACTGTTTAGTATGCAATACAAAATTTTCAGACTTGCAAAGAAGAGAGAAAATAAATTCCTAGGTAGGAGAAAATTCAATCAATAAAAACCAACTCATAACTGATATAGACTTTATAATCAACAGACAAGGACTTCAATATAAAAAGTTGAACTACATGTTATGTTCAAGGACTAGGAAATGATTTAAAAGATGTGTTTTTAAATGCTTGAATTAAACATCTAAGAAATAAAACTATAATATCTGAAATAAAAAATATCCTGGGTGAGATTCATGGAAGACTAGATATTACAGAACAAATTTGAAAATATAACAGAAGAAAATAAACAAAGAAAAGATGGTACAAATAGAAAATAAATAGTAGAATGACAGATTTAAATCTAACTATATCAATCATCATATTTAGTGATATGTAAATATAAATACTTCAGTTGAAAGACAGATATAGTCAGACTGGATCAGACATATGCCTGAAATGCACTTTAAATATAAAAGCACAGGAGACTTAAAGCACAAGGCAGGAAAATATGATAACAATAGACAAAAAAAACATGCAGTAGCTTCATTAATATTAAGACAAAATTGATTTAAGAACAAAGACTGTTACCAGCAATAAAGCAGGTAATTTCACAATTAAGAGGTCAATCCATCAGGAGGATCAACATCACTAATAAAATGATCTCTAAGATGTCTCCAAAAATCTGGAACCTAAATAATACAAGTTACAATAACACAGGGATCAAGGAACAAATCAAAAGGGAAATTTGAGTACTTAGACATAATGAAAACGAACATGTTAAAATTTATGACAGAAATTTCTGAAGAATAGTCTTAAATCAATGACCTCAGCTTTTACCTTCAGAAACGAGAAAATGGAAAAGGCAAATGGAGCCTGAAGTAAGCAGAAGAAAAGAACCAATAAAGATCGGAGGAAAAAAAAAATTAGTGAAATAGAAAATAAACTAATAAAGTAAAATAGAAGAGAGAAAAAATAGAGAAGAGAAAAGAAGAGTGACAGACACAGAGAAGAGAGAGGAGAGGAGAGGAGAGGAGAGGAGAGGAGAGGAGAGAGAAAGAGATTTCCTCTGCTCTCTGGGTAGCACTGGCTGTCTTCCACGAGGGAGCAGCCAGCAGCCCATTTTTTTATGATTCAAATATGCAATTTTTGTTGATAGACAGAGAATCCCTTCCCTGTACTAAACTCAGGGAGGACAAGGGGCAAGTTCCAAACACACGGAGAGAAAGCCCTCCCCTAGCAAAGCAAACTCTGGGAACATGCAGGTGGTGATGGGAACACAGAAAAAGTCAGCCCAGAATGCTGCTGAGTGTAAGGACTAGGCAGTGCAGAATTCCTCTAACAGGAAATGATAAAAACTGCATTTGAAATAAATTGGAGGCAGGAGGAAAGCGAAATTCAAGGAAGGAGAAACAGGTGACACAGTGGAATCAAACATAGTTTTGGGGTTTAGAAAACCTAAGCAAAACCTAGACCACAAACACAGTGGCATACTAATTGTCTGGTTTGAAGCTTTTATGAGGAATGTAGCTCTGCTTCTGCTTCTTCCCACACAGTTAAGTGGCCATCATCAATCCTCCTCACTCAGCTACTCTTCCAAATAGCCAGTACCCACCCCTTGGCCCTGGGTTAGGTGCAGTGTTCAAAGACAGACTGGCCCAGCAAGGCAACAGCTATCACGCTTTGGGAAAGAGAGCCCAAGAGGACAGGTGTCTTGCCTTGACTTGTGGGTCAGCAAAAAAAAAAAAAAAAAAAAAAAAAATTCAACAGTGGTTGTTATATTGCATAATATTGTCTTCAAATTAGTTATTCTGCATCTGAAACAGGCAAAGCAGCTAACGAGACAAAGAGGCAACTAGAAATCTAGTGTGGGCATGTGTTTGCACGTGTGTGTGCATGTATTGTTTAGGGTTCTCCAGAGGAACAAGATCGACAGAAAATATACACGTAACCATGCAAGAGGATGGCATAATTAGAAGTGTATAGGATCAGGAGTAGGAGAGTCTGCAGTGACCATCTGCCCACTGGAGAGTGGGAGGATCCAGTGACTGCTCAGCGCAGGTAGATGGAAACCACAGAACACAAGGTATCAAGGTCACAGCACTGGTCTAAGATCAAGGGCCTTGAAGCTGCCCAGAGAACTGGAAAGCTGAAAGAACTGGAAACTGCTTTCCAAAGATGACAGCAGCCAAAGATGCACCAGTCAAGCAGAGTGGAGTGCTTCTGAAACGCGACACCTGCCTCCTTTCCCTTTTGCTCCATTTAGTCGATTGGTTGGTGCCATCAACATCAGAGTGGGTCACCTCCCCCCGAGTTTGCTCACCACTTGCCAATCATCTCTAGAAACACCCACCAGGCATGCTTAGAGCTGTGCCTTACTAATCTGCTAGGAGTTTTTTAATTCACTCAAGTTGATGTGTTACCAATAGCATAATGGCCACTGAGTATAAAGGTCTGAGGGTGATATAAACAAAGCATGGTGGCCCCCGAGACTCCATGCCATCTGCAACACGGAATGGAATAAATGAAAGTGGAGTGGAAGGGGAGGGCTGCACTGCTATATGCTACATCAGCCCAGGGGGAAACAGTCAAATAATATTTGCATTTTTATAGAGGTTTACGGGAGTTATAATATTTTTAAAATATTGCCTTATTTAATCCTCAGCAAATTATAAATAGTTGATTCTCCTTCTCTGCATTGTATTTCAATAGCAAAACTAATATATGCTCTTTACAAGTCAAATAATCCTATCTTAATGTTTGGTAAAAGCAAAAATTTGGTTTCTTCTACAGATTTCTTGGTGTTCACACAACAAATATAAATATACAAATATGTGTTTGTTTTTATATATGCAAATTTATACTTTATGTATTTTTGTCAGTGGCTTCTTAAATACAACAATATCCCTGAAATCCTTCTAATTCACCAGATACAGATTTTTTTCTATTAATTATGAGAAAGAAATAGAATTGAGACAGTTTCAAAACAGGTTAGTAGGAAAGTTACAATAATTACTACACTACATATTGTCTTTTTTTTTTAATTTTTATTTATTTGTTTGTGTGTGTGTGTGTGTGTGTGTGTGGCCAGCTCAGCCCACCAGGGGGCGGGGCTGGCTGGCATGTGGTGCTGGGGGATTGAACCGCGGTCCCTGTGCTTTGCTAAACTTGCTCTAAGTAGGTGCCTTAGACCACTGAGCCATCTCACCAGCCCCACTACATATTGTCTTTGTAGTAGTGATTCATAGTACAAAATGCAGACATGCTATCTTGTTAAACACTATTAGTACAAATCTTTCTTCTCAATGAACTAAGAGAAAGTAACTGTATATCTATCCTATTTTGTATATACATATATACATTCTTTTTTTCATTACAAATTGGTCCTTTATTTATATCCCCCCTTTTTTGTTTACTTCTGTCAGAGATAGGTATTCCATTGCCATTCAAATATTGCAGGTGCATGAATTCAGCAAAGTAATCCAATATAGTCCAGTAGCCCATAATTGTAGTGGGTTATCCGCAGGACTGGCAATGTCAGAAGTTCAACACATGTAGATCTAATTTTTCTTTTATGCATACACCCAATAATAGCTCACGGTGAAAAAGAGACCTCAACGCAGTTGGCCATTCCTCTACTCATGAACATTCAGGCCTCCCCCATACACACTGTTGATAATGCTGAAATCAACACCTCGATGTGCATATATCCTCCTAGAGCAATGTTTTCATTTTTGTAGGGTAGGTTCCCCCAAAGTGAGTAGGTATTAAAAATTTTAGAGATACTATAATACTACATTGTTAATGTTCTTTACAACCTATTCATTTTTATACCTCTGCAAAGTTGCAGAAAATAAATGACTTTTCCAGGCAACTTCCAGAGCTTTATGCAGAATGATGAGATCCTCAAGTCTTTTTTTTTTTTATGGTTAAACTGAAAGTTTTAGCCTGAATTTTATGTAGTTAGATGAGACAAAAAGAATAGTGAATGATGAAACGTCTCCTTCCGCCCACATTGTCTCATTTACTGCTGAGGCGCTCCTTGCTCATCGTCTGGGCTGAGCAGGTGCTGGCTGTCAGGTTGCCAGACTCTAGGTGGAGAAGTCGTCGCGTTATGAATGAATGCCTGTCATCATGGTCACATGACACGCCCGTCTGCCTGAGCTGTGCTGCAATTAAGACAAAATGCTTTGCTATAACTGTAGCTTCAGCTTTAGATTCATAAGTAAGCATACTCTTATCACTATTTGCTACATAATATATTTTGAAACACTCATCTGCATTACTTCTAACTAGCTTTGGAGAATATGACAAAAATGGCATTGTACAAAAGACACAGATAAAGGGGAAGCATTCTTAAGTCCAAAGATAAAGGAAAAGCTTGGTTTAAAACTAAACAAGGTGTGCTCACTTCAGTACCACACATATTAAAACTAAACCATTTATTTTCCTTATTTTAACATAACTGCATTAGCTATTGACTTGTACATGAGGAAGAACTCAAAGAATCTACTTTTCAAATATTAAGTGGCATTTCTATGGGCATGGTTTAAAATTACCTTTTGTCCCATGAAACTCTGAGGCAGCATCAGAAGCAGGTACTAAAGCTTTCCTTTCCAGTGGGCCTTTATCCACATCTGCATTTTCATGGCTCGGCTTTTCATTACGATAGTGAAATACCTGAGATAAGCATCTGACAGAAGTAAGGTTTCCTCTGGCTCCTGGCTTTGGACGTTTCAGTCCATGGTCTATGAGCTACTTTGGGCCTAGAGCATAAGCATGCACCAAAGAAAGGTCATTCACCTTGTGGCTGGGAAGGAAGAGAAAGGAAGAGACACGAGCCTCACAGTCCCTTCAAGGGCAGTGTCTCCGGTGACCTAAGTCTTTCTACTAGATCCCACCTCTTCAAAGTTCCACCAGTCCCCAGAAGTGCCATGGCCTGGGGATTAAGGCTTCTACAGGTGGATATTTGGTGGCATTTATCCAAGACCTAGTGACATAATTTCCTATTTGCCCTGAGTTTGCATAAACTTTTAATATAACTGCCTCTTGAATCATCTCTGGATAACTGCTGTATTTTTTCCACATGCTCTGATTTCCAATTCTCTTTCCTTCTCACCTCCCTTCATCTCTTAGCAAAACCCACTCTCAGGAACTCTGCTTATATGCTGTAGTGTGGCTAAGTCCCAGTATTGAATGGCACTAAATATCCTAGACATTGTAAGAGCTAGCACTTTTAGAATAAATTTCTTAATGTATTTGGTACAGGTCTCACTATGCAGCTCAGACTCATAGTGATTCTTTTGTTTTCAGCCTCCCCAGCGCTGGGATTACAGGTGTGCACCACCAGACCCAGTCTTGGTGACCGGCTCAACACACCCAGGGGCAGGGCCAGCATGGCCCTTTCAGGATAGCATTTTTAAAAAGAGATAAATCTCTTGTTGTTGAATTCCAAACCTCAACAAACACGTAGATGTGAATAGTAGGAAAACTGTGGCACCAAGACAGCCACTTCTCCCTTGTCACTGTGAGACCATTCCTAGAATGATGAACCCTGTTACGAGTCACCATATGTTGTGGTTTGTGTCTAGTGTCCCCCCAAGCCTCATGCTCTCATAGGGAATAGGGTTTTCAAAGGTGGCTGAATCTAGAGCTTGTGATTGATTCATGGTCCAATGCTGGGCTTAAGGGTGTGAGTGCTGCACCTACCCTAGGGCAGGTAGCCTGCATACAGCATAAAGGACAGAAACAGGCTTCTCTTCCCTCCCTCACTTGTTGCTTTTGCTGTCCTCCACCTCCATGAACTGTTGCCTCTCTGCCATGTGCCATGATGCCTTGGCACCAGCGAGTTATGCATGGAAACCTCTACAAACTATGAATAAATTAATCCCGTCCTCCTTTAACTTTGGGTGATGGATATTTTGTATGGGTAACAAGAAAAGTAACTAAAACACCATATGAAATAAGCAAGACAAAGCTATGCTCTTGCTGAAGAAGTGTATGGTTGTGGTCCTGTTAAGCTGATGTTCTATCCCACCACAAGAGAGGCTAAGCCCCAACTTCAGCACTCATCACTCAACAAGGTACCCACTTGGGCATCTAGGGAGGAACACTGGGGTCTTTCTTCTGTGGCCTGGATCATCTCTTTCGTTCTCTGACACTCACTACCCCACCTTACGCAAAGTCCTACTCATCTATTGCCATGGGGCACCATGGTGCATGCCTATAATCCCAGGACTCTGAGAAGCTAAGGCAGAAGGATCACAAGTTCAAGCCCAACCTAAGCAACGCAGTGACTTAGCACCTGAGTCAAAATTTTAAAATAATTTTTGCGGCAATGTAGCTCAGTGCAAAGGGCCCTGGGTTCAATCTCCAGGATTGTAAAAAAGATAAAACAAAAGTATGCTCATCTTTTATGCTCATGTCTGCTTCACTCCCTCTGCCAATCCTTCCCTCATCTCCTATCCAACTTTCTCAGCTCTGACCTGTTCTCTGGGTGGTCAGATGGGCTCTACCAGAGGCTTTGTATCTGGAGAGCAGGCAGGAGTCTCACTCATGGTGATAACTCTCAGGGGCGCAGCCGGTTGCCTCAGTGAGCAAGCATTTGAGGGGCATGGGCACACATAGATGTCTTTCTACATACAGAATGACAGAGGTGAGGACCTACAGATTCAGGCCTTGATTACAAAATCTCCCAAACAACATTAGTGAATCAGAATCGGTCTCTTAAACCCCTGCCTGGGAAAGAAGCCTTTGCTTGCTTTCTGCTGCCAATACCACCCTCCTAGACCACCCCCAGAAAGGCCAGGCCATCTTCTTGCATTTGTGTGCTTGCAAACCAGGGCCATGGGGCCCAGGGGACAAGAGCACAGGTGCTAGAATCAGAGGATCTGGGTTCACCCCAGCTCTGCTGCTCGTGAGCTCACTGCATACTCTTAGACAACTTACTAAACTGTACTGTGTCTCAGATTCCTAATCTTTATAGTGATTATATTTATATAGCTGTTGTGGGGATTAATTAAACTATTACATAAAATGTTTATAGTAGTATTGGGCATATAATACTTCAATAATGTTAGCTATTATTATTATTAAATCCAAAATCATTTGGTGTCCTTGAACTTTATTCAAATTTATATATATGCAAATCCCACTAATGTATGCTCAGTGATGCCAACATTAATCATATCAGAATTTGCCCCATAAGCATATTTTGAGCATAGGCTAACGTGTTTGTATGCACAGGACTTCCACAGCTCCTGTTTCATGAACTAGCAGTGAAGATGCTGTTCAGTGAACTCTGCCCTGGCAGTTAACAAATGATAGGAAAGTTCATTCAGGGAGATTTTATAGGTAGCCAAACTGCCCCAAGTTTAGAACACTTAAAGCTCTTATAGCAAAGATCACCCTGGCAGTTGGCGCACCATCCATGACCTCTGCTGTTTAATATGAAATGGGGAGGGGCAGAAGGACAAGGACAGAATATGTGACATGCAATACAAGGGTCCTCTCACACGCTGAGGGTGTCTCCTCAGAAATGCACACCAGTGTGTAAAAGATGAGTTTTAAGATGTGCCCATCCATTTTCCCATCCAGTTCTTTCCATATATCTAATTCCTACAGCATGCATCAGTCATTGTTTAAAGTTATTACCGTGGATCACTAAAAGCCAAACAGACTTAAGGTATCTCAGAAGAGGTCATTTTTCTACCCTAATAAGTTAGTCCAAACCCCAACATGCCAAGGGAAGTATTTTCCATGTATTATGGCATCAATGGATCGCCAACTGGAGAAAAAGATTATGAGGTTGTTTCAGAAATACTGGTTACCAACAGACAACATTTATTTGCAAATTGATCTTTATCTACCTAAGGGGCACAAAAGCTGCTTAAAACAGATAACTAGTCCCGTGTTACTTTCTTCTGATTCTGATTTTAATTAGCTAACCTAGTACCAAAAGTGTTAACTCCCATCTAACTTTACTGTTAGAATGAAATAGAGGTCGCTCCTAGACCTAACTGAAAAGTGTAGTAAATAACTATTTTTGGTTCCAGGATTATTCAAGAGCACTCCAAGAGGGGTAGGAATAGAAGACAGTGATGCTCTGGATTCCATCATTTTGGACAGAATTGTGCCTACTTCATTGGATTTTAAATGTCTCCAAAGGCCCACGGCTTGGCGTTTGATCTCCACATTACTAGTGTGGGAGATGGTGAAATATTCAAGAGGTGGGCCTGCTGGGAGGCCTTGAGGTCACTGGAGTCATATCCTTGAAGGAGATTGAGTGGGCCCAAATCTGTTCCTGTTCTTCTTTTTTGCTTCCTAACTATGTGCTAAGTGGTTTTGCTCCAATACACAATGGGGCCATGTTATTCCACCTTGCCCACAGCAACAGAGCTAACCAGTCATGTGCTAGAACCCATAGAACTATGAGCTAAAATAAACTTTTTCTCTTAAAAATTGGTTATCTTGGAAATTTATTGTAGAAAAAAAATCTGGCCAATGTAGTATCTGTTCCAAATTTATGTTGGTCTTAACCCCTAGTTAACTCAGAAGGCGACTGGTCTTGGAGATTGGATCTTAAAAGATGTAATTAAGTGAGATGAGGAGGTCTTCAAGGTAGATCCTAATCCAGTTGTGGCCAGCCTATGTCATGTATGTTTCTGTGTTTTTCTTTTAAGACAAAAGATGTTAATGTATGATTTGATTCTTCTGAACTTAAACCTCAGTATTGAGGTTTGATTACAGTTTTGGCTCTTTGCAATCTAGGAAGAGGTTTGAGATCGCAGTTTGAGCACTGAAAGGTTTACCATCATCACTGTCTTAATCCAAGCTGACCGCCGTCCTTATAAGAAGAGGAAATTAGGACAGACAAAGAAACATCAAGAGTATGGGTGCACAGAGGCTTGACCATGGCGACCAACAGGCAGCAGTTGGAAGGTGGCCACCTGCAAATCAAGGGGAGAAGCACTAGAGGGAACCATCTCTGTTGACATCTTGATCTTTACTTCCTGACTCCAGAATTCCAAGAAAATAAATTTATATTATTTCAATAATCTAGTCTGTGTTATGCTTTATTGGAAGCTCTGGCAAAGTTGTATAATTGTCCATAAATTCTGATGTAGTAATCAATCCTCTGTAGAGTGACAAACCAAATTCTCAAATTTTATGTTGTAACAAATCAGATCAATGAAAGGACTCATCTTTGAACCATGTCTCCTTGTCCACCCAGGCTTCGAGGATCAGTCACTGCGATGCCATGCCACTCTTCTCAGATGTGACCTACAAGGTCCAGCTGCCCCTTTCCTTCAGCACTTCTCAAATAGTAGCCTGGCCATTGAAGTCACTGCAGGGCTCATACAACAGACTGCTGGGCCTCACTTCCAGAGTTTCTGATCCATTAGGTCTGGAATGGTTATAAGAATCTGCATGGGCCAGGGAGATAGCTCAATGGAATAAGTGCTTCCCTGGCAAGCACAAGGGTCTGAGTTCAATCCCTGGTTCCACCAAAAAATAATCTTTCAAATGATACCAAAACTTAGAGAACCATTTTACTGAGTACCAAGTCACCAGTCACCCCATCCTCAGCTCTCCCTGCAATCAAGCACAGTGGAATGTATCCTTGGGGCCCTGCTTGGACCTGGCAGGCTCAGCTTATAAATTAATTTATGCTAATGTAAAAAATATATTATCCCTCATAGGGCATTTGATTTTATAGGGTCATTTAGCAATGGTATTAATGATGGCTGGAAATATCTTGTTATAAGTCATAAGCAGGCTGTATTCATGAGGCAAGCTAATTACTAGTTTAAGTAAGCCCCAAGCTCAGAAGCTCAACAAAGTAGGACTTCATTGCTCACTCACTGTCCAATGCAGCTGTGGGGCAACATGATTACTCTGCTCCAGATAGTCATTCAAGGACCCAGCTTTCTTGCATCTAGTAGCTCCCTATTCTCTGTATTATGGAGTCTTCCACTGGGTTCTCTATCTGGGGAGCCCCAAATGAAGAGGATCTGAGGGAAATTTGAGAAGCCAAGATGATTCACCTGCATTCCATGTCAACCATCATTTCCAACTATGTTCCATCTGGAAGAATTCAATCATATGATCATCAAAGTGAGGAAAAGTGAGGAAGACCAGAAAAACATAGTCTAGGTGAGGAGATTTGGGAAAACATGTAGTAAATAACAATCAGCCTCTGCCAGATGGCCCTTCCATAGTCTCTGAGATCTTGAATCCAAGGCAATTCCAAAGGGACAACTGTGCAGACTTAGGTTATCCAAGAAGGGAAGCAATGCAATCAAGCCAGCTGGCCTAGATTTCTTGTGCCTGGCCATGAGATAAATTATTTGGCTGTTCATGCAATCTCAATGAAATAAAATAACTGTCTTGGGCTGAGCAGATCAAAATGGTCAATAGTCATGTGTGACCAGTCAATAAACCTGGAAGAGAATATTTGATGAAGAAGACAGAGGAAGAGATACTTCCTGCCAGGAATGGAGCTACACATTACACACATAATTGTATCCCTTCATTGTGATGGCTCTGCAGAGTATGCATTGTTCTTCAGATTTTACAAGTGAAGAAACAAAGTCTTAGAGAAGGTAAATGAGTTGATCCAGAAAAAGTGGATTGGGACTTGAACCCAAATCTCTTTTACTACAATGTTTATAATGCCATAATGCCTCAATTTAGCAAGACAAATTGTTTATCAGTTGATGAATTTCAATCAACCAAATTTATCAGATTCTTTGGTCTCACAAACCCATTCACTGTCCCTTTAGCTTTAAGTCACTAGAGAGCAAGTGAGCGAGAGCGAGGGTGAGGGCAAGGGTGAGAATGAGAGCGAGGGCGAGGGAAGACAGCAAGGTGGTGGAAGACAGCAAAAGCAATGAGAGAGAGAGAGAGAGAGAGAGAGAGAGAGAGAGAGAGAGAGAGAGCGCTCCATTCTACTTTACCAGCTGGGGCCTTGCACACGTTGGCCTCCTTCAACCTTACTAGCCACACCCATATGGGAATCATCTCACTGCCTTGTGAGGAGACAGAAAATAACTCATGTCAGAGCACTGGGGACCTTCTCACCACTCAGTGAGTGCCAGTGTGTTATGGTTTGTGTCTAGTTGTCCCCCCAAAGCCTCATGCAGTCATGGGGTGAGGACCTCTAGAGTTTGTGTTAACTCATGATCCACTGGGATTATGTGTGATCCAAGGCTGGGATTATGGGTTTTAGTACTGCTGGGATTACCCATAGGTGGGTAAGTACTGGGAAGTACCCATAGGTGTGAGTACTTCCCCTACCCTGGGGCAGGTAATTTGCATTACAATGTAAGGTGGGAAGAGAAGCTAGCTGCTTGAGCTGCTGCTACCCCTCCCTTGCACTCTTGCTTTTTGCCACCGCCATGAAAGGTTGCCCTCTGCTATGTGCTGCTCTGCGTTGGACCCAGCTGAGTATGGACTGAAACCTTCAGTAACTGTGAGCTAAATAAACCTTTCCTTCCTTCATTTTGAGTGTCGGGTATTTGTCCCAGCAACGAGAGAAGAGTAACTAAGACACAGTGCCTCTCTGACATTCATTCCCATGTGGTATTGGCAATGAATCACCATGAGTCTGATGTCAATGGTGTCATCTCACATAAGAACTTTGTGAATGTGTGTGAGTGGGAGGTGGTGGTGACGCAAACAAAACCACGTGAACCATGGACAGGGTCTTATTGCACTCTTATCAGGGAGGGCAAAGCATGCTCTGAGTTTTCTCTTAGCTCATCTGGTCCTACTTTCTAACCAGTGCCGTCCAGGACCTTTCTGAGGACAAGGCCAGACTGAAGTAGTGATTCTGCTGATCCATGATGGGTCCCTGTCTGGCAGAACTAAGGATTCCCCTTCACCTCCCACCTCAACACCATCCTTCCCTGGAGCACTGCTCAGGGTTTTCCCCAGCCATCTCATCAGCCCCATGCCTCCCTTGGATTTTCTTCAAGAGGTACAAGTGACAGAAGCCATCTTCTAAGCTGCCAGGGTACTGAGTGTGTACCTTTTCATGACACTTATCATGAGATCAGTGAGATGAATGAACATCCTTCCTCGGGGTCGACATGGTAGACTGAACAAGGGAAGGGTTTCTGTGTCACAGAGCCCTGCCACTTTCCAAATAGGAGACTCCAAGTCAGCCACTTCACCTCCTTGAGTCTCAGCATCTTCCTCTGTCAAATGGGGGCAAGCCTATGTATCTCACAGGGCTCATGGGAGAATTAAGCCCTTACCTCAGAGCCTGGCATATAATAAATGTGGGGACAAATGGTGGGACCCATATCTTTCTGTCCACTAACTTGTAGCCTTCTTGACAGTAAATATGTTTGTACTTTACTCTGGTGTCTACAGGGCTCCCTGCAGACTGTGTACCCAACAAATTCTAGTAGAATTCAAAAATGAATGTACCCAGAATACAGAGTGAGTCACTGTACATAAATGAACAGATTAATTACTCTGCTGTCTTCTTGAATGTCTTTCATCTTTTTTCTCAGAAAATTATTAGAGCACATAGTCAAGTTCTTCAGAGGGAAAAATTCAAAAAGTCAGAATGTCTCATTGTGATGGTTCAGTGACTGTGTCAATGTGAGAAGTTTAGTTAAAAAAAGCTTAACTAAATCAGCTCAGCAATTTCACACCCCAGAGTGTGGCAGACCCCCCCCCCCCGGGCAGCTGATTGCTTGGATGGTATAAAGGGCAAATAAGGGAGGGTGGATCTACTCCTCTTTCTTCAACGGAGTTCTAGTCTTTTCCTTCAGCTTAAACATCACCTCCTAGCTTCCAGTGCAGACTATTTGGCTTCTAGAACAGATACTTCAGCCTTCTAGCTTAGATTCTTCAGCCTTCTGGTGTAGGCCCATCAACTCCTGTTACAAATTTGCATGGGACACTACAGTGAGCTCCAGACCTAGGACTGAACCCTTCAGGCTCCAGTCTGCAGAAGCCCTCTGTGGCTGACCCTGTGGTTGACCATCACAAGTTAATCTTGCAAATTCTCATACATTTGTACACCTTGTGTTATACCTGTTTCTGTAGTAAAACACTGACAGATAAACACACTAATTTTCCAAGGCCTTTCAGGCTTGGGCTGGTCCCCTGGGAAACATTATAGTGGCCCACAGGGAGGCAGCAGCAGCTGCTGCTACAGCCTGCCACTCTGCCTTCGTGTTCATCACAGACAGAGGCCAGGGAGCCGCTGCACAAGCCACTCAGCTCGTGATGGAGTATGGACTGTCCTGCTCAGTGGCTCTGGGTAATGGCGGTCACCAAAAGAAGTGGCCAGAGTGGGGTCATCCAATATGCAAGGCTTTGGTATCTGAGGACAGTCTTGCTAGTGAAATTTGGTCTCTTTCTCTGGCTAAGGAAGCTCATGCTGTTGTGACTGTGCTTTGTGTTTTGGCTCAGAATGTGGGGTTCCTGCAAGCTGGTCCCAGAGCATAAATCTAGCAAGGGTTAATTCTGGCTTGATGTCACTGTGGCAAGGCTAAGGGTTCGGTGAAGGCCATTCTTAAAGATGATCCAGGGCTCCCCTTTCTCCCAATCTCAGAGTGCTCACAGCAAAGCAGAAGTGAGGTTTGGGGGAGCTGAGTAGGGGCACAAAGGACCCTGTAGAGCTCCCATTCTGGGCTGTCAGGGCTGGAGGCAGCTGGAATTGTCATAATCATAAGAATTTTTAGTGAAGGGTGCTGAACACTCACTGAATACCTGGCAAGGTGCTACAGACTGGCTTTTCCTGCCTTATCCCATTTGATCCTCGGGACAATTCCATGAGGCAAACCCACCCTTTTCACAATCAGTGTCTCACAGAGAGACAGTCACTTGTATGAGGCCTTACAGCTGGCCAGAGGTTTGTTTTTTTTTTTTCTCTTTTCCAATAATTCTTTTTTTCCATAATTTTATTGATATACAAATAGCAATGAGACAGTTTCAAACCAAATTGGTAGGACAGTTTCAATAATTAACACATTGCTTA
>NW_004524641.1:4581527-4609449 GCF_000260255.1 Octodon degus | reverse complement strand
GTTAAGTTCCGTTATTTGAATATTATAGGTATGTATACTCAGCAAAATATTCTAAAAGAGTCCAGTAGCCCATAATAGTATTGGGTCTTCTGCTTGACTGGCAATGTCAGAAATTGTTGACCTGAGTCCCCTACAGCTCAATATAACAGTATGGCTTTACTTCTTATATATCACTTTTATACTTTTCTGCTGGATGGTTAAGACCTGGCCAGAGTTTTAATGATAACTTCATATTACTTTGGAGATGTTTTTCTTTTCTATATTGTTTATTCCATTTCAGGAATAACAAAATTTCCATGTGCATCAGAAGCACCTGGAAGTCTTGTTGTGATATAACTTCCTAGGCCTGTCTCCAAAGTCGCAGATTCTGTAGGGATGCAGCAGGAACCATGAATTTCCATTCTTTACCAGTTTCCAGGTGAATCTATGCTACTAGTTGGAGCACCATGTTCTAAGAACCAAGATCTAGGACAAAGTTACACCTGCCAGCTCTTAATCCTAACAGACCAAAAGGTAGAAATCAAATCAAGGTTAAAAGTCCCAAGAAAACCTAAGGAGTCTGTACTGATGTCAAGCTGCAGCTCCGTACAACTCATGCAGTGTAACCCAAAGAGGTAAAGTGACTTATCCAAGGTCACACAGCTCAACGTTGATCTATAAACTTTCTACTAATCACTAGTGAGTTCATTAGAATCTACTAATCATTAGTGAGTTATTTTCCTCAAAATTTTATCTATATCACTTATAATCTCTAATCAGGTTAAACAGGAAAAGAGAATCCCATGGAGTTTCCATAATCCTGGAACTCCAGTTTAGTTTCCTGCTTCCTCTTTTCATTGACCAGGGATGGTTCCATTCTTTTCACCTTGGTTAGAATGGAACTGGACATAGTAGCTGGGCCAGAGGTTGTAATAGCAAAAACATCGTGGGAACTGATAAAACTGTATCAAATCATAGGTCTACTATCTCCCATTGTGTGACCCTGGACAAGTCACTTCACCTCTCTGTTACACTAGCTGGGCTTTAAATCCCCTTGTAGCTCTCAGTTTCTGTGTTGAATGTAAAACATTGTTAGCCTCTGTCTAATCTCAGTGGCTGGCGCCAAAAGGCTGACAGTGTGCACAATGAGCCAGTTCCAATGTCTCCTGCCCAGCTTTGAACTGTGGCTTTGGACTTGTGCCTTAGCCCCCCTGAGTGTGGAACTTACGCCTGCTAATTCTTGTGAATTGACTTAGCTTCCTCCCCCACTTACAGTGCTCCAGGCAGCCCTCTTGAGTAACAAAACTGTCCCTGGAAGGCCCCCAGATGCTGGAGAAAAGGGAAGAAAGATGCTTGTGAATAGTGAGACCCAAGCTTGAATCAAGGCCTCACCTTTTTTCTCTTGCTCTTCTGTTCCTTCCTATGATCTCAAGAGGACAACTGGGATTAGATAGCTTAGGGGCCTTGAAATACTCCCACAGCAGGAGTAGGACTCCCACACTTAGCCAACTGTCCTTCCCCCTGGAGGTACACTATAATAACAGCAACACTTTACCTAATCTGTATGGCTATACCCCCTGTTTGAATTAACTTGTCAACCAGAGTTTCACAAGTGAACTAGAATTGTTTCCTAAAATTTCAACATGATTAAGTCATCTCACCTCCAGCTAAACTCTGAGTAAATGAAATTGAGAGAAAATCAGAAGAGACCCAGAATAGCAAAAGCAATTCTGGGTAACAAAAGCAAAGCAAGAGGCATCACAATCCCAGGCTTGAAGCCATACATACAATAAAGCTGCAATTATTAAAACAGCACGGTGCTGGCACACAAACAGGCACATAGATCAGTGGAGCAGAAGAAGCAGGAACAACCCTAGGCACATACAGCTATTTGATTTATTTTATTTTATTAATATTATTATTATTATTATTATTTTTTTTTTTTTTTTTTTTTTTTTTTTCAGAACCGGGAATTAAACTCAGGCCCTTGCGCTTGCCAGGGAAACGCTTATTCCATTGAGCCATCTCCCCGGCTCCAGCTATTTGATTTTTGACAAAAATGCCAAAAACATACACTGGAGGAAAGATGGCCTCTTTAATAAATGGTGCTGGGAAAATTGGACATCCATATGCAGAAGAATGACTAGACCCATATATCTCACCCTGTACTAAACTAAGTCAAAATGGATCAAAGATCTAAATGTTAAATCAGAAACAATCTGCTGGAAGATAAAATACATAACCCTTTGGAAGACACAGGCATAGACAAGGACTCACTGAACAGAACACAAGAAATATTACTGAGAATCACCAGACTGGTTCATATCAAATTTAAAAGTTTCTGTACAGCAAAGAAAATAACCAACAGAATGAAGGGGCAACCTATAGCACAGGGAAAATCTTGCTATTGCTTGGACGGAGGACTAAAATCAAGAATATTTAGAGACTTAAAAAAAAATAAACTTCCCCAAAAGGCCTAATCAAAAATGAACAACCAAAATGAATAAATACTTCTCAGAAGAAGGAATACAAGTGGCCAATAAATACACAAAAAATCCTCATTACTTGTCATCGGAGAAATGGAAATTAAAACTCCACTGAGATATCATCCTACCCCTAGAAAGAATGGCTATCACCAAAAAGATCTAGTACAGTAATAAATGCTGGCAAGGAATTGGACAAAAAGGAACTCTTCTACATTTGTGGTGGGACTGTAAACTAGTTCAACTATGAATGTCAATATGAATATTATTCAAAAAGGTAAAAGTAGTTATTTCATTTGACCTCACTGTTCACTTTCTAGGTGTCTTCCCAAAAGAGTTAAAAATCATCACAGTACAGGTATAGACATTGTCCAGGTTTACAGCTACACCATTTATAATAGCTAGATCTTAGAAACAACATATGTCTACCAACACAAGAATGGTTAAGGAAAACGTGTATGTATATACAATGCAGCACTACATTGCCATAAAGAAAGGTGAACTTGAGGCATCTGTAGATAAATGGAGGCAATTTGAGAATATGATATTAAGTGAAATAAGTCGGATACACAAGCTTAAATGTTGCACAGTTTCTCTTATATGAGAAGCTATGTATGATAGTTGATTAAATGCCTCAACTTGAGTAAGTAAGGCCCTGCAGTGTATAGAGCACCCCTCCTCGCAAGGATTTTCACCAGAATGCTATGAAGGGGAAATGCAGAAGGACGTGTTATTTCTGCTTCCTCAGAGAAGCTCTCGTCTTCACCTTACCTTGAACATTGTCTCCTGGCTTCCAGCGCAGACCCTTTGGCTTCTTGATACAGGCTCACGTTGGATGCTACACAGAGCTCCAGGCTTTTGACTGGATCCTTTGAGTCTGCTGCATACAGAGAGCCCTTCTGGACCCTCCCACATCTTCCACACTGTGGGCGGCCATTGTAAGACAGTCCTGCAAATTCTTATATATTTGCATAGCTTGTAATAGAGAGAGAGGGAGAGAGAGAGGGAGGGAAGGAAAAAGGGAGGGAGAGAGAGAAAGAGAAATTCAAATATTGCCCCAAATTCTGTACTGTATTGTTTCAAAAAAGTTTTAATATACATGCTACTGTTTTTCATTTATACTATTAGTTTATTTTAAATCATCAAAAAGAAAGTTTTGTGTTGTTATCTGTTTCTTCCTTGAAAAAAATCTTAGTCTACAGATTCTACTCTGAGTAACTGCTTTAAGGATAATAATACAGTATATCAACTAGTATTTTTCTTGTTATTTTGTATTAAAGTTGTATTTTATTTTTTCATAAAATAAAAAATAGATAGTTAAATAAATTGTGTGGGCAAAACTAACCAACTATTAGGTTCTCTCAGTGTTTCTGTGAAATATCTTTAGGGTGGGTAGGATGGGTCAAAACTCACATTTACCCCAGTCCTCAACTTTGTTCTCTAGTCAGCAAAGTCCTTTCTACTTTGTTGTTGTTGTTTTTAATTTTAGTAAGAGTCTACAGGGTCTCACTACGTAGATCAGACTCATAGTGATTTTCCTGTTTGCAGCCTCCCAAGCGCTGTGATTACAGGTGAGCGCCACCATGCCCAGTCTCAATGGCCATCTCAGTGCGCCCTGGAGGCAGGACCGGCACGGCACGGATCGAACCCTGGCTGCTGAGCTCTGCCTAAGCATTGAGGGAGATAGTCAGAAGGAAGAGATGACATATATCATCTAAGATCAAAATGGGGAGGGGAGAGGGAGTTAATAGGAGCCCAGGAAAAGAGGTGACTGAGTCCCAGCAAGAGGTGTGGGAAGCAGCACGTACTGTCTACCACAGCCAGGAGCTCCGGGCACCTGCGGGGCCCTCTGTGGTTTACAGCCAGATACACACCTGCCCACATCCAGCGGAATTCATAAAACAAGGCAGAAAGAGCGCCTCTGCATCTGGATTAGCGTTTACAAGCCTTCTCGTGGGCCATGTGGAGTGTGCGGTGCCACCGCCCTCGGGCCTTGAATCTGGTGCTCTCCTCTGGAATGTTACTGTTTCCTCTCCTCTTGCCGATTTCCTTTAATCTCAACCGAGCTTTTCTATTGGAATCCTGCTGGTTGTTTGCTGTTTTGTGTCTGTCTTGGTTCTTGTAATCTGGACTTATTTGACTTCTCTGGAGATACAGTGCAAGTTGAGACTCCCTTATACAAAACTCTTAGGACCGGAAGTATTTTAGATTCTTTTCAAAGCTTGCAATATTTGCATACATAATGAGACATTTTGGGGAAGGGACCCAAGTCTAAATACCAAATTCATTTTATGTTTTATTTATATGTTATATGCGTAGCTTAAAGTTAATTTTATATAGTATTTTTAATAATTTTGTGCATGAAACAGGGTTTGATGGTGTGGGATTTTCTGTTCGTAGTATCATCTGGTCCTTGCTCTGGATTTTGGAGTATTTCAGGCTTTGGACTTTTAGATCAAGGATGCTCAGCTGTATATTACAGAGACCTGCGAAAGGCAAAATCCTTGCTCTGTGGTCTTTACTGTCCTGTGCTCCTGCATCCACGCTAGTTCTGTAAGTGGATCATTGCAGCCTCTCATGCTCTACGGCCGTTCAAATCCCTTTGTGCTAAAAAGGGGATACAGATGAATGTCCATTTTGTATCTGTGTATTCAAAGCGGTTAGGATAGATATATAGTTACATTCTCTTAATGAATAGAGGGATTTGTTCTAATGGTGTTTGTAAATAGGATATCATGTCCGCATCTTGTACAGCAATTAACCACTAGGAAGAATGTATGCAATGTGTTAATTATTGAAACTGTCCTACCAATTTGATTTGAAACTGTCTCATTGCTATTTGTTTCTCAATAAAATTAAGGGGAAAAAATAAAAATAAAAAATAAAAATGAAAATCAAATCTCTTTGTGCCAAAGAGTGAGAGTCACTAAAGATATTTGTTGGACATAAAGCCACTTATGCAAGAAACATGTGCCACCCCGTGATGGCTTCATCTAAAGAAGATTTAAATTGCAAATAGTAAAATCTGCATTAAGTTTCTCCGGCCTTCTGCCAATCCACCTCTGACCCTACCTTCTGCAGCAACTTGAATAAACTTGAACAAATAAATAGAAGTAATGTTATTTTTAACAACTCACTTATAGAAAAAAAAAGAAGGCATTAATGGGGAGAGGAGAATCCACTGGTTGGAGCTCCTTATTCCCTTAGCATGAGGAAGAGTGAAGACACAACTACAACTGTGCATTTTAGTAACAGCATCAACAAAAGCAGGCAGTAAGTGGGCAATTCCCTTCTGTTTCAGTACGCCCTAATTAACACAAACTTAGGAGGGAATAAATTTAAGCAGGAACAGCTTATCAACATACAATTAGCACTCAATAATTTATCCCTGTAATGCTAGATCAAATAAAAACATTGTGTCATAAATCACTTACTCAAGTAAGCCACCAACCCTGTGCTAAAATGATCATTTGGTTGATTTGCTTTCTATTCACCACTTTCCGGCCACAACAGGTTTTTCTCTCCCATCTGCAGGCAGCTGCAGTGGCATTTGCTACTCTCCAGAGTTCAAGGTGATATTAACCATAAAAAGAATTACAGGGAGAGCCAGCTCGGCCCCTTACAGCACACACACATCCTTCCAGTGATTCAACCAATAACAGCTGCAGAGATCTGGGTGCCTTGGCATTTCTAAGGAAGGGAAGCCTGATTTGTTCTTTCTAAAGCATTTTCAGATTTTTCAGTTCTTACAGGTAAAAAGGTTTCCTCTATATTTCCTGTTTCATCTCAATCAGTTGCTGGCTATATAGAAATTAAAAACAGCATGTCACCATCCTCTCTTTAATCACATTGGTAAATGTAAAGGTAATCACTAAGTCCCTCCAATGGCTTCTCCCCTAAGTCTTGGTTCTTTCAACCTCTTGGACTGTGGATCTTCTATTTGTAACCGGATGCATTCCCCACCACCCCTTCTCCTTCCCATTTGGTTTCCCAGACTTCCTTTGCATCTGGTTTTGCCAAAGAGAATGGGAGAAAATTGGAAAAGTAGGAGAGGAAAATTCAGGACATTTCTCTCCTATGTGCCTCTATCCTGGCAAATACAGTCTATCCTAATTATTTGCAAATTTCTTATTTGTAAATTCACCTACTTTCTAAAATGTATTTGTAACCTCAGAATTGACACTCACAGCACTTTTCATGATCCTTCATGGACTGTGCAGGACAGCAAGAAAAATCTGAGTTCCTTAATATACCCATTCTCAACTGAGATCAAACACTGATGTTTTGCTTTTTTGTTTCAACTCTCACGATGTGAGAAAGTACCCTTTTTGTAGCATATGAAGAGCCATACTGTTTTCATTTATGTACGTTAGTGTGCATTGATTTCACTGTTTAAATGGACCCAGGAAAGTGTTAACACGCTGCCCAGTGGTCCTCAGTGTGAGAAGACCACGGTGTACTTCATAAAGAAAAGGTGTATGTGTTAGCTGCGCTCCATTCAGGCACCAGAGAGCATTGTAAGCCATGAGGTCAATGATGATGAGTCAATAATATATGTTACATGAGTTTCTTTAAACAGAAGCATACATGAACAGGCTAACATGTTGATTGCTTGAGGACAAAAGGCTTAAGATTTATTTTTTTTTTTTTTTTTTTATTTTATTTATTTACTTTTTTTTTCAGTACGGAGATTGAACTCAGGACCCTGAGCTTGCCAGGTAAGTGCTTTTTCTGCTGAGCTATCTCCCCAGTCCAAGGCTTAAGAAATCTTAACCCTGTAGATCTGGTCACTGATTTCAAGATGGCACCATAGAGGACAAATGTAAAAACTGGGAAGAAATTACTGTCATTTCTAGCAATGCCTTCTGGGTCCCTAGCCCTGCCAGTCATACCTCCTTGTTCATTTCCACCTTCCACAGTGAAGCCTCTGCCCTGATTCTCACACGAATACACCATGTGAGGGTTCTAGCCCCACACTTCCTCCTGTGCCCTCCATTGCTACAACCTCTAGGGTGCTCTCCCACTCATTATTTGACTTTTTCTACCTTCTCTGTGCTGTATAACACATGCTTTATAGTAAATATTGTGTTTGAAGTATTAGAATAGCTCCTGATTCTTATCTATGTCCTGACAGTCTTTCATCAATGCTTTTTCGCAGTCTCTTTGTTGTGCCCTGTGGGTGAGCAGAATAATGTTCTTCCCAAAGATGTCCAAATGCTGATCTCCAAAACATTCGAATATGTTATCTTATATGGCAAGGGGAACTTTGCAGAGGTGTTTGAGGGCTTTGAGATGAGGAAACTGTCTTTAATCATCTTGCTGGGACCAATGTAACCACAAAGGTCTGTACAAGAGAAGCACAGAAACAGTAGACAGAAAGGGAGACATAAGGACAGAAGAGATCAGGGTGGCATAGCCATGGCCCAGAGGCATGGAAAGGCAGGGAAGAGATTCGCCCCTAGAGCTTCCAGAACGAACGCCAGCCCCTCCCCGTGATTGTAGCCCAATAAAGCATATTTTGTGTTTTTGACCTCTAGAAGTATAAGATAATAGACTCAGGTGAAGTCACAGTTTATGGTAATTTATTGCAGCAAATACCAGAAGCATGTTCTTTTTGAGGCTTCCAGCTCTTCATGTTTCGGCCTGGAGAGCACCAAACTGGTACAAAATCTTAAGTTCTGGTGTAGAATTCTCAGACTTGGGTATATCCAAGGAACTCAGTATGCAGCAACCACTGAAAACTTAGGGCACACAACCCTCTGAAGCCACAGTGCTAAGAACTTGTTCCACATAGATCTCCCACTTTTTTCTCTACTTTCATTATAGATATTTTTAACATGTATGAGAGAAGCAAGACTAACACCATAAACCCAGATACAGCCATCATCGGACTCCACCAGTTACGTGCTGTGACTGCTTTTGACTCATCTATATCTTTCTTATTCCCTTGAATTATTTTGAAGCAAATTCCAGCCACCATTTATCTATACTTACCTCATTATGCATCTATAAAACATAATGGCTCTTTTTAAAACATGACCATAAAACTACTATTGAACCAAAGAAAATTAATAATAGTGTCTTATATAATCAATTATGCAATCAAGGTTTATATTTTCCTGATTGTCTCATGATTTTGTTTGTCTATGGATCCATATAAGAATTCTACATTGAAATTATTTGCTATTTCCCAATTTTCTTTTAGTCTATAGGTTCCCCTCTCCACCTTCTTAAAATTTATGTGTCAAAATTCAGTGTGTGCATTTTCCTGACTTAACTCCATGGTGTTTAACATTATCTTGTTTTCTAGAATTTGCTAAGTAGCTCTAGAGAATTTATCAGAAGGCTCAATTTTAGGGCAATAGTATATTAAAGATGATGCTGTATATTTCACCATACTGACTGACTTTCTTTTTGTGATGTAAGCAACTATTAATCACTGTCTAATGATTTATTAGGGATTATATAATGGTGATATTGCAATTTTATCTTTTCTTTTTAAGTAACTGGAATCCTTTTGTAGAAAAGAATCTCTCAATTATTTAGTTATTCTGAAATAGTTCACATAAGAAAGGCAGAATACAGTAATGATTAATACACTATATTTAATAGTTTTCAGGGGGCTGGGGAACTGGCTCAGTGGAATAAGCACTTCCCTGGCAAGTGCAAGGGCTTGAGTTCAATCCCTGGTTCCACAAAAAAAAAAAAAATAGTTTTCAATATAATGAATCCTTGGTATCTTTTAAATATGGCCAATGTTTCTTGTTTTAAAAATATTACTGTTATAATCTCATGTATTTAAGCACATTTTATATATTTCAGTCCAATATAGTTACCTCTTACTGATACTCAAACTGACCTATAGTTAGCCAGTAGAAACTTCTTTAAGTTGGTTTCTGAGTCTTTTTGACCTAATACAAGTGGTTTTCAATATGGTCTTGCTTTGAGCTCCAGCAAAATGATGGAGGATATCTTACACATTTACTGCCTTGGGCCATGAGTTAGCTATTTCTCTGAGAAGTTCTTTCAAATGGGAATTTATGTGTAGAGATGACAATCTAGGCACTAAGGATGCTCACTGTTAATGTACTGTCATTGTTTCTAGGCTTTTTGATAGATACAGCTAAAGCTTTTTAAAGATAAAATACCTCATAAGTTTAAATTTTTCATTCCAGTCAGGGATTCAGAGTTTTAAACTTCACCTCATAGATTGCCTCTCATTTTTTTCCACTCTTTGAAAGGTTGATGCACAGTTATGTCAACATAATTATTCATTTGCTTTAGCATTTAATACTCCATAAGAGTCTCAGAAAATAATAGAAACTGGCCTTCTCCAGCTCTTCCCAAGGTCAATGGTTCAAGACCAAGATTAAGGGCATGATCTGTGGTAAACACACAAAGACAACTTAGATGAATGAATTTAAAACCATGGCATTGGCCTTGTTAATGTAAAACCACAGTCATCACTCTTCTACTCTCCATCCTCTAGTCCCTAAATGTAAGGACAGCAAGGGCCATGCATTTATGAGAAGATATCTGGGCTCAGAGAACTAAGTAACTTGAATTTAAAATTTATTATTGGTTCTCTGATTAGAAATAATTTACCAATTAAATAGGACAGCAGCCAGAATAGGAAGACACACATGCGTTGAAATCTGTTAGCATCAACTGTTAGAGTCATTCTTCTCAATGACATGTTGTTGCTATATATAGTTTAGATATGAGTAATGAGGATGTGATTGCACGCCGATGGTTAGGGAGAAGCTAGGCTGATCACAACTGCAATTTTGATGGGGTGTCTTGGTGATGGATTTAGTCTTATACTTTCTCAATTTATTTTTCTTTGGATGCTTTTCTATTTAGAGTATTAAATGACTTACATTTGATGGGCAGGGAAGGACACTTATTAATTGTGAAATCGTGGGCAGGTTCCTTAGTCTTTCCAAACTTCCTCATCTATGAAATGGGGATGATAATATCTACCTTGCATGGTTATTTATGAGAATTAAATGGAACAATGCATATAAGGAATTTGGAAGACTGTCTGACATAAAAGAAGTACTCAATAAAGTCAGCCATTCTTAATCTTGCTAAAGAAATAAAAGGTCATCTCGATTTTCAGCTAAAAGTAATTTTACTTGGACATTTCTGAAAAGGGGGAAGAAAATGTACTGCAAAGAAATAGTAATTCTTGACAAAGAGAGGACTTCATACTCCGGGATTGAAGAACTGCTGTTCTTACAAGACCAAAGAGAAGGATGCTTACTATTGTTAAGCATTTTTATTTTTTTATTTATTTGTTTTATGTATTTAGTACAGGGTCCACAGGGGCTCACCACATGGATCAGACTCATAGGGATCCTCCTGTTTTTTCAGCCTCCCAAGGGCTGGGCTTACAGGGGTGCACCTCTACACCCAGTCTCAATTGCTGTTTCAGTGCATCCTGGGGGCGGAGCCAGCACCACAGGCCTGGGAGATTGAACCCCCAGCCCTTGCATCTTCCCAAGCAGGCACTTTAATCCTCTGAGCTATCTGGCCCTTATTAAGCATTTTTAAGCTATAAAAAGAACCTAGCTAACATTTAATGGGAAGGTCATCCTGTGTAAAATAAGAATCACAGGAACCTTGTCCTCATAATCCTGATATTGCATGTGAGCAGTCCATGTGATTTATGTTTAAAATGGGTAATAGAAGAGGTGCTGGGGAAAAGGGAGACATGGCAAACATCCCTGGATATTAGGAAAGCTACGTAGCCCAGGCTGGCCTTGCACTCAGAGCAATCCTCCTACCGCAGCTTCTTGGATGCTTGAGTCCTTGCATGTCTGGTCCAATGTCTAGCATTCTTTGCTGCAGCTTATAAATGCTAGTAGTGTCTACAAATCATTTTGTAAGCCAGTTGTTTCTTTATCTCCGAAGTGTCTCCACTCATTGGCCTGAAAGCAGTGCACTTGTTGAAAAACCCTGGTTTATAGCATTGGTATTGTGAAAGTTCTGAGGAATAGAATCAATATATAGAATACATAAGAAAATTTACTACATAGGCTAATAGGGTCAGAGGCAGGATAATACACAATGGTGTGTTCATGCTGGAGAGCCAGAGGATCCGTCAGCTGTGAGTCTAAGCTGGAAGCTGTAGAATAAATAAGAGAGACCACAGAGGCAGCACCACTTCCAGACTGAAGTCCTGGAAGCTCCCCTGAGAGTTGCTGGTGTGACTCATCTCAAAAGGCTGATGAAACTGGAGTCTAATGTCCAAAAGCAATGGCAATAGCAAAAATCACACCTGCTCAAGAAAAGTGGAGCTTTTTTAAAACATGAAGGCTGACTTCTGTCTTCTTCCTTTTCATTTCATCTGGGCTAAAAGCCTCTTGGATGGTGCCACCAGCACCAGGGGAGGTCTTCCCAGCAGTTTGGTGGCCCACATGCCAATAATCTCTGGGCACTCTCACAAACATACCTAGAAGTGTACTCTACTAATCTACTGCATGTCTATTAATCCAGCCAAGTTGACAGTCTCCATTAACCATTCCAGAATCCATGTTCTGGAAGGGAAGCCAGCAATACTTTGTGTGAATGAAAACCTTGTTTGAAGAAATATTCCAGTATGACAAAATATAAGCATGAGTTTTACTATACTGCTGGTTCAGTTTCTCACAGGGCAATACATATTATAGTCTTGACTGAAGAGACATCAAATGACTTCAGAACACCTACACCTAGATAGACATATGTGAAGCTTGACCACACCTGATTTCCCTGCCACAAGGTCATCCCAGGCAGTAGGCCATAGCCCCAGAGCTGACCTCCACCCTGCTCCTCATTAACAGACATGGGCGGTCCTGTTCACCCACATGCCCCACAGATAGCACATTGGCTACAATGTCTGTTGTCCTGTAGGAAATTCGGCCATGACAGACCTTGAACAGCTCAGTCACAATTCTTTCAAAATTCCGTTAACCTCCATTATGGAGGATCTAGTAGAAAGGTAGCCACAGGTGGGAGTCCACTTGTCCTAGCTGGGCATTGATCAAGTTAGGTTGTGTAGGATAAATGCTTATTACAAAGAGCAAGAACAGAATTTCTAGCTGCACAGAAGGCAGAGACTATAGTGATAATGATCTTCCTTGGGGCTGAGGCTGAATAATTATCCTGGATTTCAGGAAGTCCTGAAGGCCTGGAGAGCAGAAGCTTCATTGTCGTTATTGTGATTCAATTGCAGCTGTTTTTTCTTGCTTGCTACCACCATGGCAATTTACTCTGTACTTAGTTCAGCTTCCAAGGAAGAAGTGTTATTGGCCTTCTTTAACCTTTTGAGTCTGGCATCAAGTTATGGTAACATGAATTAATTTGGAAACAGGTCATTTCATTTGGGTCAGCATCCACAATTGGACATTGTGGACAAAGTAGGGAGCAATGATGCCTGGCAGGAGCATAGGAAGGGAGAAAGTCTCTACAAAAGTAAACTGGCAAAAGGCACCTAAAATATCCGACGTGGGGCCAGGGAGATGGCTCAGTGGAATAAGTGCTTCCCTGGCAAGCCCAAGGGCCTGAGTTCAATCCTTGTTTCAAAAAAAAAAAAAAAAAAAAAATCTGACATACTTGCTTTCCAGAAGACTAAAGGAGCTTTCCAGCCTTCCAAACCGTGACAAGACAAATGGTTCTCAGATTTGCAAGAGGGAAGAGAAAGATGGAAGAAGACAGTGCTGTATAATGGTGTATTTATTACCCATGGTGGCTTCAGATAAGTTTCATGGGCTGGTAGACTATAACCAATGGGTAAAGATGTAACCATCCCAGTATACAAGACAGGGGTTCTTACACTCCATGACGTCATGGATAAACTTAAGTATGACCAGAGATAAGTAATTTAAATTTTATAAATGTCTATGGCCTTTTTATTTCAACAGAGAAGAATAGTCTTATACCTTTCATAAAGTTGGTGGCATAAGTAGCTCCAGCTCCTGGGAGAAGCCAGAACTAGAGGTCCTAAAACATAGTTCAGTACCATTAAGCCTGGGGAGAGTCATGAAATGTTTCAGGAGCCAGCACACTCCCACTTCTTGAAAATTATGGATAGCCTGGGGAGATGGCTCAGTGGAGTAAGCACTTCTCGGGCAAGGGCCTGAGTTCAATCCCTGGTTCCACCAAAAAAAAGAGAAGAAAATTGTGGAGAACTTTATATATTTCTGGAATAGTAGTTTTCAAACTAGGAACAAGTTTCCTCCGCAAGGCCATTGGTCAATATCCAAAGACATTTTTTGGTTGTCATAACTGGCATCTAGTGAGGAAAGGCCAGTAACCTGCTTAATATTGCCATGTACAGGATAGCTCTCATAACAAAAGTTTATACAGCCCCAGAATGTTAGCAGCACAAGGCCAAGAGAGCCAGTTCTCAAGTGAGGGTCCATAGTAAGTACTTGCTGCATTCTTGAAGGATCCATGACCTAAATCCATAGGTCTTAGAACCCCAGCTTTAGACAGAGTGTCGTGTGCAGCACCTTTACTTCTTGCTTGAATCTCCCACTGGCACCCAGGACACAGGGCCCTCATTTCTCATTTCTTCTCATAGACATCCAGTTTTACCATGACAGTCACTCTCCCTGTAGAAAAGAAATTCTCTGCATGAACACCAACTCACCTTGGCACAAACCACCTCTCTGGTGACCAGCTTTCCAATTCCATTGGCTAAATAAAGGCCCTTAGCCTTTCATTCTTCGATTCTCTTGCAACCTCAGTCTAGCTCATCACCACACTCCACCAAGATCCCAAATCTCTTCTTATACCCAACTGTCCACTAGGTAACTCATGCTTGGTCCATTTCTGTTTCCCTTTAGCAGTGATCACAAGTCTTTGCTTAGCCTACTGCTAGACTTCTCCTCCCACTGCTAGACTGCTCCTCCATCTCTGTCTCCTTCCATTGTGTATATGGACAATACAAGCTTTCTACAAGGATGGACAAAACAACAAAGCATCGCTTCTCCACTAAACAAAGGGGTGCTGTGTCCTGGAGACAATGGGAAGCGCCACCTTGGACCTGCCAGAGAGAGCTTTCTTTTCTGCAGTAACTGGACTCAAAGGCTTCACCCTGAGATTCTCTCAGGTCTCTGCTTGGAGAGAGCCCACCATGTGGTTTAAAATACCTCTACAAAGTGGAATTACATACACTAAGCTATTGCAATAAACCACAGCCTAACACCCCCAGCCTCCACCATTATATACTGTTAAATATTTAATTAAGAAATCATATAAAGCAAACTGTTATATATACAATAAAGAAGGAAAAAACACAAAGCAGAATACAGGTGCGGAACAGAGCTCAGCCTGCTACAAAGTACAATTTTCATTTGCTTTTACACAGGAGCATTTGTAGAAAAAGACTGTTTTGCCAAGTTTTTATCTTACTTTTCATTTTCCTGAAGCATGTCTTTTCCAGAAAGAAAAGACATTTAATAAGTATTAAAAACATGTGTTTAAACCATTTTTTAAAAGTTTAATTTTCTTTAAAAACGGTTTCCGGAGCTGGGGTCTTCTCCAAGTTTCTGGAGCTAATTTTTCACCTGATCATATGTCAGGTCTGACCTGAGTGACCCTGCACAGGCCTCTGTCAATCATAGGGGACTTTACTTGGACCCCCTACCTGAGAAGATTCAGCATCCACTGGTATCTGCTATGAGAGAAAAGCGAACACTAACGAAGACCTGACACAGTCGTCTGAGAGAAAGGATTTGGTTTTCTGGGAGCTTGTTTCATATTATTGTGATGGCAATAAAGCAAAGTTCTGGAAGAAGGCCAGGGAGTCCTGAGCGGCTCAGGCCCATAAACATAATCAAAGTCTGTATCAAGTTTATACCCCAGGCGGTAGTAACAAATGACACAAAGTGTAGTAAAAGATGCTGAACATGGCTCAGAGAAGTTAATGAAACACGAATGAAAGTAAACAACTGCCTCACTTACTGTAAACCAGCTCCATGCTGGGCCCTGAGCTCCTAATGGGAGCTCTGCTCAATGAAAGGGGATACAATCTTGGAGGAGCCTCCCTCCTGCCCAGAGTGACAGGATCTACCACAGTCAAAGGCAGAGCTTGAATGCAATGGCTGAAGGTGGCTCGTGGGCCTTTCACTTGCCTGAACTGCATTTCTGGAGCTGATAAAGAAGCTAAACCTGAACTTGTACTTGGCAGTGGCTGAGGGTAAAGGGTTTAGGATGAATTGTTCTCAAACAATTTCTCCAGAGCATAATATGTAAATAAAAAGAAAAATGGAATAGCACTCTTTCCACAGTGTTTTCCAGCTTTTATTCAAAGAAAAAAATAGTGCTCTTTGTGTTAAGTAAAGCACATCTTGCTTCCATTAAAGGGGTGGATTTCTGAGCACAATATTTCTCTTTTCCCTAGGACTGAGTAGAAATTGTATTAGTTACTTTTTTGTTGCTAGGACAAAGTGTTTGATACCTACAAGTTAAAGAGGGAAAGGTTTCCTTTAGCTCATGGTTTGTAGAAGTTTCAGTCCATAGTCAGCTGGTTCCAAAGCAGGGTGGAATGGCAGAGGAAGAACAGCTCATGGCAGGCATGAAGGCAGGCAGGCAGGAGGCAGCAAGGCTTTTGTTTCCTGTTTTCTCCCATCCAAGGCTACAAGGCTGATGCCACCCACACTCAGGGAGGGTCTTTTGTCTTCAGCAAACCCATTCAGGCATACTCAGGACTACACTAGACCAATCAGTGGACACAAACCCTTCATTTACTGCCTTACACCTATGATCCAGCACCTCCAAAAGCCCCACCTTAGGGGGCTGGGCTGCCCATCTAGATATAAATCACAATAGGAGACACAGCTTTTGCAATGGTTAGTCTCTAAGAAAATTGTCTTCACCATCCAGGACAGAAGGAAGACTACAGTCTGCTGTATATCATTCTTTTTTTTTTTTTTTTTGTATTTAGGACAGGGTCTGCAGGGTCTCACTACATCAATTGGACTTGTAGTGATCCTCCTGTTTGCAGCTTCCCAAGAGCTGGGATACAGGCATGTGCCACCATACCCAGTCTCAATCACTATCTGAGCGCGCCCCAGGGGCAGGGCTGACACAGCAGGCCCAGGAATGGAACTCCCTGGCCTCTGCTTCTGCCTAAACAGGCACTTTAATCCATTGAGCTATTTAGCCCTTCATTCCTTTTTTTTTTTTTTTTTTTCATTTTAGGGTAATACAAGTAAGTATGCTAAAAGAAAACATGAAAAACCATTCTTCCTACCTCTATGAAAAAAAATTAGATTTCTTCACAAAATAATTTGAGAATAACAATAGTTAATACTGTGTCCCCCAAATGACACCTCACCCATCCTTTTGTGATCATGATGCATAATCATTCTTACCTGGATGGGGTCCCAGAATGGCAAGGCTCCCCTCTTCTGGAGGCGAGGAAACCTATTTCCATGGCAACATCAAGATCCTCCCAATTTTCTGTCCCAGGGAAAGCAAGAGGCTTGTCTCTGGAGGGAAGCAGCTTTGTCTGAATATTATATGGCTGGTGTAGGGATTCTTCTTACTAATATGTCTACAGAATGTATTTAAGAGAAACTCTTCTGAAGATAGAAAACTTTCCAAGGTTTTAATCATGGCTTTGCATGATTTTTTAGATATTAATCTAAAAAGCACAGTAATTACAGGTTTTCTGTTATTGAAGTTAGGCAATGATTTTATTCCTAAAGCTTACTTTAACATCACCAGGATATGTCTATTTTATAGTTAACAATTGCCTGGATGGATTTCTACTTAGCATATGCTACGCAGATGACCAGCGTCACTACACATCGTGAAAGCAGCAGTAGTGGCCAGGAGGCACAGAAGAAATCCAGGTAGAGATCAGTGAGAGGATTAGTTTGTTCCTGGGCTACTTGGAAGCCCAGCCTTAGCTAGCTTGTCAGTCCTATCTCCAGCAATTCTATGAATGCCAGAATTTTTCACTTGGCACGTTTGCACCTAAAGTGTATGAAAATAGCTCAGGGCCAAATGAAGGACAGTTTTCCACTCAAAGGTTCATTTGCTCCCATGGATCCAAACTAAACCAACAGTGGCCTTCAGCTATGCGAGACAAGAGACAAAACAGATCCTTCAAGGCACATGGCTGGCAAACTTATTATTATCATTTTTTTTTTTTTTTTTTTTAGTGGTCGTGGATTTCATACACAGTTCAAAAACGCTGCATTACTGTGTCTTGCTACAAAGTAAAACCATCAGGAATCCAGCCACCAGCGGTCATGGGGAGAGGCCACGAGGAGATTTGCTGCCTAAAGTAGATAAAGAGATATCATGAAGACTAAAGAAGTTGAAGAACCATGACAGTGTACTCTTGTGGAGAAAGAAAGGAAAGAGGGAGAAGCACGTAAGCAGTGAAAAAAAAAAAAAATGCAGCAGACTAAGGATCACTTGGGTGGCCAGAAGGACATCTCACATTCAGCAAGGTTATGATTGCGCTTCTGAAGTACTGCAGTCAGGAAAAGGGAAAAAGAACAAAGAAGACCTCAGCGTTGCTCGGTGAGAATAACAAAGAATAAGAAAACAAAGCAACCTACAAGATGTTTCATGTTTTCCTTTTTAAAGTGGTCAAGGGGCTAGAGAAACTTCTAGGGGTTATGGACCAAGCGTGCTAGCCTGCTCACCTAGAAAGTCAAAAGGCACAACAGGAAGAAGAAATAGAGCCAAAAACTACACTAAGAAACTCTTGGAACCCAACAGAAAAATACAAAGAAAATAAACTCATTTTTCTAAAAATAGTTGTGTCTGTATATTCCTTATAATTCCTATACATGTTCTCTGAAAATGTTTAAATTTTAAGTTGGTAGGTCAGTTTATTGGAGAAAAAAAACCCAGTACTCTTTTAAATACAACCCTATAGGTTGTAGTTAACCTTTGAAATGCTGCTTAGATGCTTCGATTAGATCTAATGGAACAAATCTAATATTCTTAACCAAATCTAATATTCTTCACAAATAAGCTTGTAAAAAAGAATGTGCAATATCGCATTGATCAATGTTACTCCAAGGGACCAGGGAGATAGCTCAGTGGAATAAGTGCTTACCTGGCAAGCGCAAGGGCCTGAGTTCAATCACCGGTTCCGCCAAAAAGAAAAATACTGCTCCTTCACCACTAAGATATATTAAAGCTCATTTTCCTTCAAGCTATATAACAAGACACTGCCTTGAGGAAACAAAATATAAAGTCCCTGAACTTGACATGATTCACACTCAGGACATAAAATAGGAAATAGTAGACCTTATATGAAAGCTTTCCCATCTCTTGTTTCTATGGGGGAGACCAACAGACCAGGCACCACACATTTTGTAAAAAACAAAACAAAAAAACTCTAAATGGTCTCCATCATCAGAAAAAATAAAAGGTCTCATCTCTTACTCTTCAATCTGTTGTACAAATTCTAAATCACTTGTTCACTTGTTCTTTCCTTTTCCCACCATCCAGGAAGAAGCTATTACTAGTCTCCTTCAGTCCACACCACCAATCTGGAGCCACACAGGAAAGGAGAAGCAGAGAAGCGCTGGAGATACACCTTGGAGAGCCATCTGCAATAGAACTCCAGTAGGATCTGAGCCATGCAGTCACCAGAGCATTGTCTTGGAGCTGAGATAAGGAAACCACCTGGAAAATGTAGGCGGGATCCAGAAAAAGGGCTGCGGGTGGAGGAACTTACCAGAAAATGATTCAGCACACTGTTGCAGCCCCTCTTTGAGTTTGCTTCAGTGACACTGTGTAGGAAACAGGGCTGAGCCTTGCAGGGTGGAGAACTGAGCCACAACTGGGGGAGTTGATGAAACTTCACAAAGGAGCCTATGGGAAGACCCCACTGGGTGTGGACAAATGTGCTTCTGAGCCCTATTACTGCAACAAAATGCCTGAAATAATGAACTTGTAAAAAGAAAAGCATTGGTTTTCATTTATGCTTTTAAGGCCTTCAGCCTAAGACTTGGTGAACCATTGCTTTGGGCTTCCATGGGTATGCTGGAGGGAAATGACAGCGCAAACCCCCATAGAGCAAATAAAGAAGGCAGAGGTCAAGGTCCAGAGTTCCCTCCAAGTGCAGTGCCCCCAGTGACCTGAGAACCTCCCACTGGCCCCTCTCCTAAAGGCTCAACACCCCTCCCCCCAGAACTGCCATGTGTGAAGCCAAGCCCTTCCTTCGACAGAATCACAGCCAGCAGATCATGTAATCTAAGCCATCGGCACTGACTTCCCACTCTGACCCTGAAACAATGAGATTCATGTAGCTTACTCTTGGTTCAGACTCTTGTAGAAATCTAAAAGGATTAAAGTGAAATGGTGATGTGGGTTTCATGGGTATGTCCATTTGTCAAAGACACACTGTTAAGATTTTTGGTGTATGTGAAATTTATTGTTTAAAGAAACTTAAAAATTGTTTTCTCATGGTGAAGAGTAAGTGTGGGGCGCTATGCAGCAAGAATGAAAGAATGATTTAAGTATCGAAGTCCAGGGATCAGAACATGGGATTTTACTTTACCATTCTGTTTGCATGTGTTTGACATTGTATATAAAATGAAATTGTGGTTTATACCCATGTATTCCTACACACACACACGCGCGCGCGCGCACGCGCACGCGTGCACACACTTCCAAGGAGTGAAGGCACTAGTTTCAGAACCATCTGGTCTTGATTCTGTCACACGTAGTTCACAGTTCACTTGGTGAGGAAGATCAGGCTTTGACATCTGTCAGCCTACCCAACACTACATCAACTTGAGCATTTGGTATGAAGTCATCTTTACTCTTCTTGCCTCCAGAAGAGGAGCTAGGCAACAATAACGCATTTCCTCTGCAGAGATTTGTAATAACAGAGCTTTATACAATCCTTTCAATCTCTTGCCGTCTCAAACACTTGTCCATGCTCCATTACCCAGGTTGAAAATGGAGTCTGCAATGTGATATCTAAGGGAATAGTCAGGTACGACTAAATGTTTTCCCCTAGAATTCCCTCAACTGATGGTACTATTAGAAATGCTATTCTTTCATTCTTGCCTGGTGGTTTATTCCCTTTTCATTGGTACATTCTTAAATTACCAAATGAGGAATGATATGTGATTTCTTGCCTTCTCTTGAGTAGGGAAATAAACTCAGTTTATTTCACCACCCCAGTATGGGTTTCCTCAATTTCCATTTTATATTTCCTGCTTTTGGTGCTTTTTCCTTAATATAATCGCTGAAATCCTTTGGAATAATTTCAGTATTAAATGAATCTATTCCACTGAACAGGAAAAGACACATCCCACAATAGAGGGAGACCCACAATAAAATTAAAGAAATCACTGAGAAATTTGTTAAAGTCCTGGAAAAATGAATTTATAAATGTAATATTGGGGCACCAAAACCAATTATTTGGTTTTCCATTATTTTTATAGGGAAAATATATTCAATTCTTGCAATCATAGGTGTTCAACACAAATTTGGAACAAATTGAGCTCACAACTGAGATATCACTGTAATCTGTTTATAAGGTACTCAATAGACATATTGGTATAAGATAAAATATTTAATAATTATACTAATAAGGGATGGCCTAGTCTAAATTATGAAATATCCTATAAAGTGATGAGAAATATTCTACAGAGTAAAACTTATTACACCTAATAAAAGACAATTATTAGAAGTAGGAATACTTGTAGATTTATTTTGATGACTAGACAATATTTTTAATTAGCGTACAAATAACCTTGGGAATAGATTTTTTGTGCTAAAGTACTGTGAACAACATGCTTACATAACAAGGTTGATAAGCAAGCCCATTTTCATTACTTATCAGTCTCAAAGATCCTTTCCCTTTCTTTAAATATAAGATAAACCAGGAAAAAAAAAAAGATAAACAAGGAAACTTATCCCATTATTTTTTATAAATTTTGAGTTAGTAAAGTCCAAATTCATGAATTTAAACTTGCATTAAATAAACTGATAGTTGTGAGCACTTCTAACTTCAGATTTATTGAAGTCACATACACCTTTTCCTACTCTTACCCATAAGAGGGATAATACTTACAAAATAATGGCATTAATTTGGATGGTTATTACAAAATATTGGATTCAAAGTTTTTCTTTTTTTCAGCTAAGAATGCTTCAGCCTTTGTCTCAATCTATACATTGGGTCCTTCTGCTGAAGCATTTTTAAACTTTTTTATAATTATCAATATCACAAAATTTAATGCTGATTTATCACCATACCCAAAATTTGATATATACCAAAATATTTTAAAATCAAAAATGGAATTATGATATTCAATTCATAGCTCACATTCAAGTTTCATTTACCTTTATTAAAATGTCTTTCTAATATTTATTTATTTATTTATTTATTTATTTATTTATTTATTTGTGTTTCAGGGAAGAATCTACAGGGTGTTCAGGGTCTCACTACCAGATCACACTTGTAGTGATCCGCCTGTTTACAGCCTCCCAAGAGCTGGGATTACAGTGTGCGTCACCACACCGAGTCTCAATTGCTGCCTTAGCGCAGCCCCGGGGACGGGGCCAGCATGGGGATCGAACCCCTGGCCCCTTCGCCTGTTTGCAGGCGCTTTAATCCACTGGGCTATTTGGCCAGCCCTAAAATGTCTTATACAGCTTTCTTTTTTCTTTCCTAATTTAAAATTCAACAGAGGAGCATCTATTCCATTTATTTTTTGCAGCATATATTTTTATTTTGGTTATATATGTTAATATAATATGAGGAATAACATATTATATTATATTATATATATTAATATAATATAACCAAATAATATTTCAACCATTATTAAGTGTCCAGTTCAATGAAATTAAGTGTGTTCTTGTTGTCATGCAATTGCCATTACCAGAGTAGCATTATAGCCTTTGTCACTGGGTCTCAGGATGAGTCTTGAGTCCTTGGACCAAACTGTTTCCAGTCAGAGCAAAGACTAACTAAGCTGCTGACTGAATAACCCAGCAAATAAAATAGTACTTAAACCAGCACACAAATGTCTTTAATGTACTAAAACCTGGGCACATTTCCATGCCCAGCTAAATTGCAGAGGCATGGTTAGACCATAAATCTAACACTCTAGTTCAGTTCTGGACACATATGCAGGTATTCTAGTTGTAAAAATGTGTTCAAAGTTGAGGTTAATATAAACTTGGCATTTAAGATTAAGAGGAAGAGGGAAACATCCTGCAATTCCCTGGAGCCTTCTCTATTCTCATCTAAGCTCCTTTTTATTAGCTACAAGTGGATTTTCCACACTGTGGATTTTCAAAGATGAATTCCTTTTGTGTTTCCATCTGTTACCCGACTCAAGCTGATCTGGAAATGCCTTAGCAAAACATTATATGGTAGAATCTGCTATGAAAACAAAATAAAGTAAAACAAACAAACAAACAAACAAACAAACAAACGTGTGCAGCCCAAGGTGTCATTAAAGTGAGTTTGCATATATTGGTCTCCTACATAAATATTCAGGAAAGGGTATTCTGGGGATGTGGCTCAGTGGTAGAGTTCTTGCCTTGCATGCATGAAACTCTGGGCTTCATCTCCAGTGCTGCAGTCCAGGACAGTTTCTGAAGACAGTCCTGGGATTATACCCATACGCGTGCTTTTAGCTTTTATTTTTATTAGTATGTTTGCAGTCAATTGTGATTATATTCATCATAGGGAGTTAGTACATGTATGTAATGCATGTGCTTGTGTCTCTATGAATTTAGAAACTTTCTAAGTGTCTGGCTACCTGAGAATGAACACTCCAGGAAACAGGAATTACATTTATGTCCCAGCATCAATAGTGGGAATTGCAGGTGTGGGAACTGTACTTGAATCAAAGGATTTGATACATCAGCCTTCCAATTCTGAGTCCAGAAAAGGGAGACCCAGGCTGAGCTGCAGACAGGACACCTGACATAGCAGAGAAGGAAACATGTATCTAACATTGGTAAGTCACCAAAACTGGAGCTGAGTGCTTTGTATACATTATATAGTGAATCCCAACTTACTCTCACTCACTAAGCCCATCAGAGAAAAACAGGTTGAAAGATGCATTAAGTAACATTAGTACAGTTAATAAGTGGTGGAGCCTGGAGCATGGCCCCTGCAGGACCCTGGGGCAAGCAGGTGTGCTTGCCTAGACAACCTCATGAATACTAGGTTCCAGTAACAGGCCAGTGGCAGGCTGGAAGGACATTTCCAATTGTGTGCCAGAAGCACTTCTTGGAAGATGTTTCTGTTCCACCTTTGTCAGTGGCTTAAGCAAACTCACACATCTGCGTGGAACATAGGAAATGGATTTGAATCTAAACTGGATTACAGAAAATGCACATGAGCTAGAACAATGGACTAAATAGGATCGAGCAAATGTCATTATAGGAAAGTAAATGTCAAAGTCTGCAAAAAAGTTGAAAACAAAGCCGCATGCTTTGGACCACAGGGAGCTCAGATTTCAATTTTTTTCAGATTTGGGAATATGGGTCTATGGATGGAACTTCATTGCACGAAGCAAATTCTGTGACCAGAATTGTGGAAAACAGTTAAATTCATAAATCTAGGTACCACTGCATAGTGAAATGCCTTAGAGATTGATCTCAAATGTAAACACAAAATTATTTCTTTACCTTACGCACATACTCTGAAGGTTACGGTATTTTTAGTGTTCCTATATGTTGACTACACATCCCATGAGTCACAGTATGAAACTGTATACTTAATGCACAATGCCAGCACTCAAACATTTCCAAGTTTGGGAGCATTTGGGATTTTAGATTGTTTTTTAAGCAGGGATGTTCAATCTGCAAAACATGAGGGAGGTGAAGTTTATTTAAAAATATCCACTGCAGAAAATCTTCTAATAGTGTTATAAGTCAATAGCAACACATGGTCACAGGTAGAGTCTCTGCTATACAAAAGATATACAACATCTAAAATAAAGGTGGGGATGACTCTACTGTAATCTACAATGATCAGGTATCACCTTCAAGGGACCACTTCTGCATTCTATTAATACATACTGAATTCCTTTCAGGTACGCAGAACTGTGCTAACTGTGCTAGAACTTGGGGATTTGGTGGAGGCATGTACTGAGGTTATGACACTGCAGAGCCTAAGAAATCAAGAAAATCACTCAGAAATGGAAAGAAAGTTACAACTAAGCCTTAGGGGAAAAGTGAAGGAATGGGAGGATGCTTAGCTCCAAGAAAAGTCTGTTAAAGAGCCTTTTAAGGACTGATGGGAAAAGAGGAACCATGTTTTACAGTAAATTTTACAATATTCAGAATACATTCTGCCTCTCCCTGTACAAATGATATGCCCCTAGCCCTCAGAGGTTGGGCTTGGCCATGTGACTTGTGTTGCTTCTCTTAAGGGCAGGAGTATAAACACCATCACTGCCCTTTGGAGCAACCCCGTGACTTGCTTTGGTCAACAAAATACTATATAGGCAACAGTGATTATGTAAAGAAGACAGGATCAATCAAATTAGAGGTGGCAGCTCATCCCTGTTTTACTTGGAAAGCAATCTGGTGAGTAAGTTTGTTGCAAGCAGCAATAGAGTATTCAGTTTAGAGCCCAAGGACAGGTCTTTGTATTGCCAAGCTTATGCTACCTTAGCTGAAATCAGAATTGAGGCTGAGTTCACTAACAAGTCCAACAGAGCCTTAAAGACTGCATTCTAATCGTTACTATTTCTCAAAATTAGGAGGCCCACCTATCATTAACACATATTAGTGTTGCCAATTTTGCTCTAATTGTGGGTTTGATTCAACTTGTTCAAATCAATTTTATTGATATATAAGGACATTTACAATGTATCACATGCAGTTTCGGCGAAAAGTTTAGTGATTGGTCTGGAAATGAAAAATTGATGCTTGACTTTATCACTAATGCTGTTTACTTTATGCTTGCATAGTGAGCTGCCTCTACTTAAGTGTCCAGAATTAGGAAATGAGTCATCATTGCTGACCTCTAAGTGAAATTGCAAAGATGTCTGATAATTAAGACCGTTTGCATGTACACACAAAAGGAGAATAACATGCTTCCTTTCCTTCTTTCTATTCAATATTTGGGCTATTTCTGCCTATAAATCCCTTTGCAAACCAATTTATACTTTGTTTCCAATTAAGGACTGCAGTTTATAAAAGAAACTGTAGAGTGAGCATTAATTAGGCCTTATTTTCTGAAAATACCATCGGCTTTGCTGACTGGGTTCCCCCTTTCATTTATACCTTGTTTCCAAAGGTGCATTTAAATTTGGAATTACATTTATGATCATATATGCTAATTTTGTTCTTCCTTAGAAGACACTGCCCAACCAATCCCAGCTCAATTAATGAAGTGTCTCAGTTCTAAACCTGGGTATCCACCACAATGACAAGGGGAAAGTTGTCCCTTTTTAACACTATCATCAGTTAGAGCTTCGTGTGTAAATAGCAAATATCACATGCATATTGTGAAAGAATCTGTTTAAGCCAGTTTTCGCATTACTGAGACAAATTACCAACAAGTTAATGGAGGCAAGGTTAATGTGGCTCACAGTTTCAAAGGATTTTAGTGGACTCCAAGGCTGACACTGACTAAGGATCTACAAAGTGCAGTACAGGGTTACAGGATAAATCCTGAGGGGACTTGACTGACCTTATCAGATACAAAAGTTACCTTTCTTGTTATACAGGTCTTGCTTTATCTTGGTCTTAACCATTCAGCAGAAAAGTATAAGCACGAGGTATAAAAAGTAAAGCCATATTAATATGCCAAGCTGTAAAAGGCTTAAGTCAACAACTTCTGTAGATAACCCACTACTATTGTGGACTGCTGGACTGTGTTGGATTGTTCTGCTGAATTCAAGCACCTATAATATTTAGATGTCAATAGAATACCCATCTCTTACAGGACTGAACTGCGGAGGGGGGATACAGAGGAAGGACCATTTTGTAATTTGTATATACAAAATAGTTGGGATAGATGTACAGCTGCTTTCGCTTGGTTCAGTGAGAGGAAGGATTTGTAGCAGTAGTGTTTGGACGGGATGTCCTGGCTGCTTCTTGTGCTGTGGGTGACTGCTGAGAAGATAACAATGTGCAATGTATTAATTACTGAAAATGTCCTATTAATCAGCTTGGAAAGTGTCTCATTGGTATTTGTTTCTCAATAAAATAAATTTTAAAAAAATTTAAAAAGGCAGAAACAGTGGCAGCGAAGAGCAAGAGCTCAAAGGAGAAGCAGCAGCTCAAGCAGCTAACTTCTCTTTCCTCCTTACGTTGAAATGTAAATTACCTGCCCCAGAGCAGGTGCAGCATCCACAATCACAGTAATCAACCACAAACTCCAGAAGCCTCCCCCTGACTGCATAAGGCTTTGGGGATACACCTAGACACAAACTGTAACAGGTAGCCAGGAAGCAAAGCAGGGGACCAGCACCAGAGAGAAAGGGCCCAGGACCATATATAGTACCAGAGGTCAGGACCTACCCAGACACATCCAAAACTGTGCTTCACTAGCTCTTTTGGCAACTTCAAAGCCAGTTAAGTTGATGAGCTTAACCAAAAGACATCAAGAAACTAGAGAGTCTAATTTCGTGGTTTAAAATCCAATTGGAGAGAGGAAAGAAACAAAATGTGTAGAAGGGGAAAAAGGCAAAGAACAAAACTCTTAGATAACAATTCAACATAAAATTTTTGCTCCGCCACTATTTCCAGATAAATCTCACCCAAAATAATTGTATTCATGTCTACCAAGAGAATTGTTTATAACAAGATAAGATGACAATGGAGTTACATGAGAAACCTGGATCTCTAAGGGGAATTTGAGAGGAGAGGCCAGAGTTCACTCAGGAGAAGTATTACAGGAGAAGCAGGCAGGCCTTGGAGGTGGAACCAGCAGTCAGCCTTTGGGACTGTAGCTTCTTACACGGCCCTGAGCACACAGTGACACTTAGCAAATACTGACTGAAGGAACAGGTGGAATGACAGGACAGCTCAGAGAGAAAGCCCTTTTAGAAGTCAGACCAAAACAAGGAGACTTGTTGCCAATTACAAAGAGTTTTGTGTTCCAGGCTATGGAGTATAGGCTTTATCTTTGGGGAGACTCTTCGCTGTCCAAGGCAGACACTTCCTATTAAAGAAGTAGAGTTTTAACCTTCACTTTCCAGCTCTTTGGTTTTAGCAGTCTCCACCTATCTTTTTTCAAGGCAACCACAAGTGGATCTATCTCTCCCTCCTGAACATCACTGAGTATTTTTTTTCCATAATTTCATTGACAGACAAATAGCAATGAGACAGTTTCAAATCAAATTGGTATGACACTTTCAATAATTAACACATTGCATACTCTCTTCCTAGTGGTTATTTGCTGTACAAGATGCAGACATGATATCCTGTTTACAAACACTATTAGAACAAATCCCTCTATTCATTAAGAGAATGTAACTATATATCTATCCTAACCATTTTGAATA
>NW_004524641.1:4578441-4580952 GCF_000260255.1 Octodon degus | reverse complement strand
ATGTTACAGTACAAGTTCTCATATGTCCTGAGTCTTAATTGACCTTGGAAGGCTAGAGCCAAAATGTCTTTTTTGCGGCCCTCCTTTTTCTCTAATTTTGGGCTGCAAACTTAGATTGTTAACCCTCCAGAAGAGAAGTTTTTTGTTATTACCATACAACCTAAGCTGTTAAACTTAACCTCCCTATCTGTCTGAATATCAAACATCTTAGGCATAACATGGAACATGGAACAAGTATTTTTCATCGAGTATTGATACATCACAGAATATTTATTTCTGTATATTTCATCAAAGAATTAAATATTACAAGCCTTGATATGTCCTTCTGATGGCTAATTTTAATTGTGTCGACTCGACTAAGTAGTGGGGTACCCAGATATTGGATTAAATGTAATTCTGGTTGTTTCTGCTAGAGTGGTTTTAGGTAAAATTAATATTATTTAGGTAGACTGAATAAAGCAGACTGCCTTTCCCAATGAGAGTGAGTTTCATCCTATCTGTTTAGGGCCAAATTGAACAAAAAGGCAGATGCTGCCCCAAGTAAGAGAGACTTCTTCCTGCCTGGACTTCAAACTGGGAGTTATAGTTTATACCTAGATGTGCCCCCAAGCCTCATGCAATCATAGGTGGAAGATAATTGGATTATGAAGATAGTATAGCTGGCTGGATGTTGGGGGGCTAATTAGAAGATGGGGGTCACTGGGGGTGTGGCCTCAAAGGGTTTATCTCCCTCCCTGTCTGCTCCCTAGATGCTTTGTTTTCTGTCTGCCACGCCTCTCTGCCAGCCCTCCTGCCTTGGAGCTTACCACTCTGGACTGCAAACTGTGAATCTAAGTAAACCGCTCTTCCTTTTAGTTATGGGTATCATGGTATTTTTGTCCCAGCAACAAGGAAAGTGTCTGAGACATTGGGACAGTAGCTTTTTCTTGCTTTCAGACTTGATCTGAAACCTTGACTCTTCCTGGGTCTCTAGCTTGCCAACCTTCAGCCTGAAAGAAGTACAGCATGGCTCTCCTGGGTCTCCAGCTTGAGATTCACCCTGCAGATTATAGGATTTGCCACCTTCCATAACTGTGTGAACCAGTTATTCAGGAAGCCTTGATTAATTCGGTCACCTTCCTTTGCTACCAAATCTTTCAGTGTTGCTTACTCTTCATCCTTACCTCTTACTTTTCCATCTAGATTATCAGCTTCCTGAGGCTGAGATGAGAGTCACGAGAGGTAGTTCAGTGGAGGGCAGTATGGCTACCCTGTGAGATTGTATAGATTACACCTTGTTCTGGGTTCCACCTGAAAAGGCAAGGTGGAAAAAAACTTAGCTCCAGCTCCACTTACCAAGCATGATCCTGGCACAGGGCTGCCCTCACCTGAAAGAAAATGAGCCTGTTTCTCATTTCTCAGAGGCAGTACATGGGTCATGCGAGGTCCAGCCGGCAGCGTACTGTGGTAGGCCCAAGTGAGCATCCCAGAATAATAAGCCACGTGTTCTGTCCAGCATTGAACAGGATTCATCTAACTCCACCTCACAATAGTCAGAATTGATTCCTAGGATTTGCCATAAATGTTCCATGAGAGGCTCTAAAAGCAAGTACCCCATCTGTGCACTTTGGATGAGAAAATACACATTATATCAATGATCAAGCTCCCTTAATTTCTACATTAAAAATTTCTATATCCATCAGATTTCTTCATTGCAAGCTCCAGAGTCTAACTCTAGATTAAACATAAAGGATGGGGCTGGGGAGATAGCTCAGTAGAATAAGCACTTGCCTGGCCAAAAAAAAAAAAAAAAAAAAAAAAAAAAAAAAAACCTTTAGATTAAACAGAAATGTATACAGCATATGGAAGCACTCACAGCAGCACAGGGAAAAATTGAAAAACCAGGCAGAAAACAGGAAGGAATGGTGTAGGCTGTGTAACAGCCCAGATCAGGAGCAAATCACATACAGCAGCATCCCCAGTCCTTTTGGCCCCAGATACTGGCTTCATGGGAGACAATTTTTCCACAGATCAGGGTAGAGAAGGCTATGACTTTGGAATTTGATTCTCAAGATGAGTGAATAGCTAGATCTGCTGTGTGCTCAGTTACAGTAGGGTTTGCCCTCCTATGAGAATCTAATGTCACTACTGAGCTGACAGGAGAGAGCCCAGGTGAGAATGCAAGCAATGGGGAAGCAAATGGGGAAGGACTGTATATTTACAGAAGGTTCGCTTGCTTGCAGGCAGCCCAGTTCCTGACCAATACTAGTCTGCGCCCAGACACCCAGAACCAGCTTGGTGAACTCACCCCTGTCACAAGTACGGCATACCTCATCTGCCTCAGCAATTGCCTCTGCCTGCCTACCATGAATCCTCCATCTCTCCTACTTCCTTCCACATCTAGCTCTGAGTTCAAACTCTGGCAGGCTTAGAAAAACATGTTCTTCAGCATTGTCAGCATCTCAGTGCAGGAGGATTCTGCTCCCCACCTGCCTCCTAAGGTCGGGGATTCCTTAAACTCAGGAATGGTTC
>NW_004524641.1:4541663-4577809 GCF_000260255.1 Octodon degus | reverse complement strand
CCACCACTCCCAGTCTCATTTGCTGTTTCAGCATGCCCCAGGGGCAGGGCTGGCACGGTAGGCTGGGGATCGAATTCCTGGCCCCTGTGTCTGCCTAAGCAGGCGCTTTAGTCCACTGAGCTGTCTGGCTGGTCCTTGAATCTTACTTTTACACATCTAGAAGAAAGGGTTACAGCTCCCACTCAATTTGCAAAATTCTAAGCGTACCACAGTAAGTCTCTATAAAGAATTATTGACTGAATATGGAAACAAATAATGATGTGAGGATAAAATGAAACAGGTGAAAATATTTGGAAATCTCCCAAAGAAACTTCTGAGTAAATAGAAAGCAAGAGTATCAATGTGTAGTTTATCTACTAAATGATAAATAACAAAAAAATACCATGAGGGTACAAATACCTTCTTGGTTTTGTTTTAAAGGGGCCACACTAATCTATGTGACACTCACATTTTCTAGACTCAGGAGATGGCTTCTAACATTGTAACCCCAGGCCTTTCCAGGGCCAGTGGGTGAGGGCATGATTCTTGGGCCATGTCTTTACTGTACTGCGGAGGCAAATATTATAACAAACAGTGGCTTTGAAATTCCTATTAAGAAAATTCACCTTGGGCCAGCCAAATAGCTCAGCAGATTAAAGCACCTGCAAGCAGGCACAGGGGCCAGGGAATCCATCCCCAGGCCTGCTGTGCTGGCCCCGCCCCTGGGGCACTGAGACTGGGCATGGTGGTGCACGCCTGTAATCCCAGTAAACAAGAGGATCACTATGAGTCTGATCTAGTAGTGAGACCCTGAACACCCCATCCTGTAGACCCTTCTCTAAAATACAAAAAAAAAAAAAATAAAAGGAAAAAAGAAAATTCACCTTTAGGAAAAAATGTTCCCTAGCCCCTTTCATAGCCCCTCTCCTCTCTGCCCTCTCTGTTCCTGGAATCCTGATTTCTCAGCTCCTTGTGACCTTTGTCCCATTCTCACGGGGCTTCACTGCCAATCAATCTGCATAACCTTTAGCTACTATCTCTTGCTGTTTTTACCATTCCTCAGGGTTTTATTTTTAATTCTAAAAAGATTTAAACACACCAAAGAGTGCTTTTGGAGAAAAAGACAGCTGACATTATACCGTGTCTGCCACATTTTCCTAAGAGCCCTGCCCACAGATGTGGGAAGCCTGTGTTTCAGGTTAAATCAAGAACTGGCATGAGTGAAACACAGACAAATTCAGCTCATCTGGTCCAGCATCCAGGCACACTGCCCTCCCACAGGAAGAGGGGTCCAAGATTATGATCTTGGAAGGAAGTTCCTATGTTTTGATAGACTGGAAATTCCCAGGTGATTCCAAGAGAATGGCTCTAAAGGCAGAGCCTAAAGGCTTACTCTGTCATTGGTCTATAGGACTCAAAGCATGGTTGTTCACCCACATGGTACAGGTCAGTGACAGTTAAGGACAGAAACAGAGAGCCAATGTTTAAAATATTATTACAATTTGCTAATATCTGAGTCCAATACAAATATGTGTTCATATTTTGTGTATCTTTTTCATTACTCTAATAATTCACTTGATTGTATTTAGTAAAAGTATAGACCTACAAAATGGGAAACATTTTTAATGATCCTCAGTGATAGTATGCTAAAGCATTGGTTGAAAAGAAAGTAGATATGAAACCAAATGAGTTTCAGTGATGATTTTGGCTTACAGAGTTCTTTAAGTAGATCCTAAGCATGTCAGTATACATGGCTGTATGACATGTCTTGCCATTATGTGTGTACCCATTACCTAGCAGTACTGACACCAGGTGACACACACCAGTCCAATGAGTGTACTTAGGAAGTTCTCTTCCAAGTATAAAGATCAAGTAAGATGATAGCAGGAATGGACATCATTGGGATTCTGTCATTAAAATCACACAAAGCAGCTGCACTTTCAAGCTTCAAGTTGAGAATATAATTGTTTACTTGGCAATGAATGTTTCTTCATTGTCATCCCAAGGAAGCCGGCTGATCCCTGCTGGCCTCTGGCTGGCTCTGGAATATCATTTTGGCTCATGCCAGAGCACAAAAGAACATCTCAGATCACTGCCTCTGCCCTTCTCTATCCATCACCTGTTACTGGGCATCTTGTTGGCAGGGGAAGAGATGGGCCATCAAATAGAGGACAAATAAACTACTGTCATCCCTGCAGCTACCAAAGATACAGGAAAAGCTGAGAAGCAAATCCTAAAGAAATGCCTAGAATTACCACTGGGGCACCAAATATCCATTTTAGAAATGTATCTAGAGTTATAAGAATGGACTTAATATTTTTCATTGGATAGATTTAGTAATTCTCATGGATATCATATCAGATAACATTTATCTTTGAAGTAATCTAAGGCCATTGTCTACATGGTGTGATTTGAGTAAGAGAACTGAGTGATGAACTATTGCAAAATACATTTTCCCACCAGTCTATCCTATTACATGGAATTCTATCATTAAAATATTTGCTTTGGGGGCTGGGGATATAGCACAGCAGTGCAGCACCTGCCTGACAAGCACAAGGTCCCAAGTTCGATTCCAGGCATCTCCTCCCCCTAAAAATTCACTTTGTCATAGTCAGCTAAGACTGTCATAACAAACTACTACGCTATCAGCTGGGTGGTTTAATTAAACAGCAAAACTTTATTTTTTTATAGTTCAGAAGGTTAAAAAATCCAAGATCAAGGAGCCACCAAAATAGATTTCACTCTGGAGCCTCTTGGCTTTAGGTGGCTGCCACCTTTCTGTGTGCTCACATGACCTCTCATGCATGTATAGAGGATACACCCTATGCTGTGCTTTTTGGAAAACTTGCAGTCAATCCTATCCCACCCTGGTGACCTCGTGTGACCCACTGGCTCCCTCTGCATCTCATCACATTGGGGTTAGGGTTTCAATATATGCATTTGGGAGAACACAGATGTACACTCAATAACATCTTTACATCAAGATATTACATTCATAAGTATCTTTTAAAATAAAATATGCTGGGGGGCCAGCAGGGCCGCACATGCGCACCTGGTGTTGCCTATGACTGTGCAGCTGGTCCTGACTGTGCAGGTGATAGAGGCGGCCGTTGCTCCAGACACCCAGTCTGCCGGTGCAGATATGTGGCCCCTGGTGATGACGCTGTTGCTGGGCTCCTGGTGCTTTGGTTCAGCTCAACTCCTGTTAAATAAGACCAAATTTGTAGAATACACCATTTGTAATAAAACTGTCATCATCCCATGCTTTGTTATTAATGTTGGGGCACAAAGCACACAAGAAATATATGTAAAGTGGAAGTTTAATGGGACATATATTTTCAACTACAATGGAAATCAAAATAATTCTACTGCAAACCTGAACTTTTCAAGAGCAAAAATTGCAGTATCAAAATCACTAAAAGGTGACGTCTCTTTGAGGATGAGTAAGGATGACATTAAAGTAGGAAACTACACATGTGAAGTGACAGAATTGAGCAGAAAAGGACAGGCGGTTGTAGAAGTGAAGTACCATGTGGTTTCATGGTTTTCTCCAAATGAAAATATTCTCGTTGTTATTTTCCCTTTTGGCTATACTTCAGTTCTGGGGACAATTTGGTATTTTAACACTTAAATATAAATCCAATTCTACAAGTATGAAAATCATTCTCCTACTTATTGCTGCTCACTGTAATTGTCATTCTTTTCATCCCAGGAGAATATTCCATAAAGAATTCTTTTGGACTTGGTTCTATTGTAATTTCTACAGGAATATTAGTATTACTTCACTACAATATCTTTATGAGAGCTTTTGGGATGACCTGGTTCACAGTTGCCACACTGGTCACGCAGGTGCTGGCCTGTGTCCTCGCTGAGGTTGGACTCTGTCTCTGCGTCACAGCATGCGGACCAGTGCATGGTCCTCTTCTGATTTCAGATTTGGCTATCATAGCTCTAGCAGAATTATTTGGACTAGTTTACATGAAATTTGTGGCTTCCAATCAGCGGACTATACAACCTCCTAGGAAAGCTGTAGAGAAACCCCTTAATGAATAATTGAAATAAAATGATGAACTCTGATTTGGAAAACGTAAAGGAATACACTTGTGTTTAAGAACCATGGCCTTTGATGAATCGCTGATAGAAAGAAGAGAAAAAAGTAAATGGTTTTCATCTGTGGGAGAAAAGTCATTGACCCATAAATGATTATTTCAGTTTTTACCCAAAGCAGCTGTAAGTTAGTTAATAAAAGCAGTATGACCTGTGTTGTATGCCCAATTGAAAATAAAATATGCTAAAAAAATTTTAAAATAAAATAAAATATGCTAATTTTTATACTCATTTTTATGGCTTTTTTCCTTGTCACCTGTTATTATACATGTCATTAGGAAATAGAGAAACAAACAAAAGCAGATAACTGGATTCAGAAGGTACAAAAGGGAAGATAGAAAGTAAATAAGAAAAAGAAAAATTTGCTAGTTATAGGAAAATGGTTGCACCTTGAGATTGTAATGTTAAGGAATTACAGACCACAAACATGTACTAACGGGGAAAAAAAGAATTATCCATAGACTAGGTTCGGTGCAACGTTATTAACAGATTCATCCATAGCATTAAATGAACTCGTTAGTGCATTAGAGTGGCACTCATTAGTACCACGATAGAGGACAGATGTAAACCTACTAGTAAAACTCTACCAAGTTGGACTACACAATGAGAAAGACAGACTTCAGACAAATGAAATTCATGTGATGCTAGCGTATCTCACTGGAAGCAAGTCCAGGGTGATATGGGGGTACCACAGGAAGCCAAATGTACCCAGGCCCCCAGAAGATGCTCGTTGTGTTTTGTGTCTAGATGTTCCTCCCCTCAAAGTCTCTTGCACTTTTAGAAGGGGCTTTGTCAGAGGTAGCTGAATCTAAATTGATTCAGGCTTCAGACTAGAATTAACAGTGCTGGAATTAAGGGTGGGTGATCAGTGGATCAGTCAATTGTTGTATTGGCACCACCCTAATCCCAGAAGTTTAGATAAGATAAAAGGGGCAGAAAGAGGCTTGTCTGCCCCCTATTCCCTTGTTCTTTTGCTGTCTTCCACCACCATGAACTGTCACCCTCTCTGCCATGCCACCTTGCCTTGAAGGCAGTTGATTATGGATTACAAACTATGAGCTAAATAAAACTTTCCTCTTTTAATTTTGGGTGTTGAGCATTTTAGCTCAGAAAGGAGAGAAAAGCAAGACAATGCTCACTGGGGAGGCGCACATACATGAATCTTAGATAAGAAAGGAACCTCACAGATGAGTGGCAATGCAGGGGGCAGCAGGAGGTGAGAGATTGCAGCTAATTGGAGGTTAAGAAGGTCAGGCAGAGGCAAAACACAAAAGTCAGGAAGTTCCCCAGGAATGGTAGGCATGGCTCAGATCCAATGGAACTGCATCTCCTACGAAAGAATTTGTGCATCATCTACGATTGTTGGAGAACTGTAGAAAGCCACAGAGTAGAAGTAGATATTCCATTCAGAGAGATGGCTCTTGAGGGAAAGTGGAGTGGAGGAGTCAGAGCCTGTTAGGAGACTGGTACAAATGTCTAGCTGAGATCTGTTGGTGCTGGGGTATGAAATAAGGCAGGAGCAGTTGGGTGGAGAAGGGAAAAAAGGAATTGTAGAGGAGGAAAATTGACATCGGGTGCTTCGGTAGCTTTGGGTGACAGGAGGGCACCATTTGCTAGAACTGAGAGAATGAGCTGGAATGGTGGGAACGTGGTGCCTTCTGATGTGAATGCTCCCTGGCTCCCTGGCTGGTGCCTACAGGACAGTCAGGAGGGGGCTAGAGTAATGAGCAGAGAGTTCAAGGGAAGCAGGGGCAGAAGGCACCTTCCTCACCTGAAGCCACGGCAGGGTGCAGCTGTCAGGAAAATGACTGAAAAGCCAGAATAAATCCTGCATTAGTGTCTATCTTGCTGGTCACACAGTTTATTCCTGAAGGGTTGCATCAAGACAGTTACTTTTCAATCTTGTACAGCATTTTGCATAAAGAAAATGCCCCACAAGCACAAGTGTAGACACTAGAAACACCAGGAAAATAGACTCCACCTCTAATATGAAATGCACTGTGCCCAAGCTACAGGAGAAGTGACTGGAAAAGTTTTAGAATGAGTAAAGTCTTTCGTATATGCATTGTTCCTAGAGTTCGCCCATTAATAAACAAATTGTCTTCAGAGTAAAATAATATGTTTTAGTGATGAAAAAATAGTATTTTCCAATATATTTGAAGGCTTCTGTTGAGAACCCAATGAAGGGTAGGACATGTTTGTAATATTATTTTCAGAGCAGGTATAGTTGGAGTGGAGGGGTGGAGAATCATTCCATGATAAAAATAGCTTTGCAACAAAACAAAGCATACTTTCTGCTGTATTAAATGGTCTTTATTATTTTTGCTAAGAAAGATCAATTAATCACCCAAACTATTACTTGACAGTAATTAATGATCAACAGTGACAAAATACGCAGCAAGAGCCCCTAGCAACAAAGGGTTTGTTTTCTCTTTCTACATCCAAGTGAAAAAGGACTCACTGACCTGTCATGTGTCTTGCTATAACTTTCTTAGTGGTTTTTGGCGTGAAGGAAGGAATGAGAAAAACTGAATTATTGCAGCTCACCTAAGCAGACCCACAAGTAATTTACTGGTCAGAATCCCACTCCAGTGCAGACTCATCCTCCAGCAAAAGACATACTTTAGGGAAACCCATGCCCAGAGAGAAGAGCAGATGCTAGGAAACAGAAGCCACCCCTTAGCCTGAACAGTGCCTGTCTCAGTTACTCTTCTCTCGTTGGGACAAATACCCGACACCCAAAATGAAGGAAGCAAAGGTTTATTCAGCTCACAGTCACTGGAGGTTGCAGTCCATACTCGGCTGGCTCCAAGGCAGAGTGGCACAGGGCAGAGAGCATCAGTTCATGGTGGCGGCAAAGAGCAAGAGGAGCCAAGGGAGGAGCAGCAGCAACAATGGCGACAGAGAGGAAGTCTGTCCCTCTGTCTCTCTTATGTTACATTCAGGCTCTCCACCCCAAGGCTGGGTGTAGTACTCACACCCATAATCCCAGCAGTACTAACACCCATAATCCCAGTGGATCATGAGTTAGTCTCAAACTCTAGAAGTCCCCACCCCATGACTGCATGAGGCCTTGGGGGGACAACTAGACACAAACCATAACAGGACCTAACAGATCCTATAATGGAGGAGGAGTGAAAAGGAAGATTATTAAACTGAATTCAGATTTTATTTCATAGGTAAATTAAAAGTAGTGGATTGTACACAGAGTACTGTGTACTCTGGTGCAGCACAACCTTCAGGACATGAGAGCCTCTCAGACGATTCCATGAAAGGCTCCAGGCTCTCCAGCTTGCCTCCTCTGCTGTTGAGCTCTGGATATCTTTTTAATATCTGGGTCTTCCTTCAGGGTCAGCAACTTCCAGTTCTAGCCTCAACAATCTTTGTCTCCTGTATCAATAAACTGTACAGCTTGTTCTCTCTTGTGAAAAGAACCATATGTTGCTTGCAATAAAATGTAACAATGGGTTTCTTTCCTGATGCAGAATCAGAGCTCTGGGGAAGCTCTGTGCAACCCTACTGAATGCACTCTGCTCCCTATCAGTGGAAGGTAAAGATTCTGCTGTTTAATCACTTCTGCCTTAATGGTCAGTAGGTTATTATTACTATGGCCTGAGTAAGTGTCTTTCAAAGTCCTGAGTTAAAATCTTGATTCCCAGCACATGGCACTATTGGAAGGTAGTAGAAATATTGAGAGGTGGAGCTTAGAAGTCTTCTGGTTATTTGGAGGCATTGCTTGGGATATTGGCCCTGGCCACCTTCTCCCTTTCTTTGCTTCCTAGTTACCATGAGCTAAGCAGCTTCTTCTGTCATATGTTTCTATCATGATGTGCTGTCTTGCCACAGGCCTAAAACAGTGGGACCAACCAACCGTGGACTGAAAGCTCCAAAACTGTAAACCAAAATAAACCTTTCCTCATTTTTAATTGATTAATTCAGGTGTTTTGTCACAGTAATGAAAAGCTGATTAACATAAGTGTCATTGATTCTTCTGGTCTTGGGAATTTTTTGTGCGGGGAGGTTTAGGAAGGGACTACAGGGTGTTCAGGGTCTCACTGTAGATCAGACTCATAGTGATCCACCTGTTTATAACCTCCCAAGAGCTAGGATCACAGGCACACACCACCACACCCAGTCTTGGTCTTGGGAATGTTAAGCCCAGCATCATTTTCCTGTCTGCTTGTCGGTTTCTCAAAGCAGCTGCCCTTCTTGCTTTTAGCTCCAGTAAAATCTTATTCATACAGAATCAAAGTATTTTCCTATAACATTGTCATTTGTTTCAATCTTGCTTTGTGCAACACATACTTTCTTGCACCTCATGGTCCCCTAAAGACCTGAAGGCATTTCTCACAGCTTGACCCCTTCCTTCCTGGAGAGGACCACCGGCTTTCTATTCTCCAAGGCAAGTTTTGAACCTTCAATCATTCTAGATCTCTAAGCCCTTAACCCTTCCACTGACCAATTTGGGCATATTTCTCTTTGCAAATTCCCACTCAAACTATCTCTTTCAGAATAGACATCAATAGTGCATGTGCTGTTGACTGGCATGGAGAGGTCATGTGACTCCTCTTTGCTTGGGATGTTATACCAGCTATAGCCCATTATCCTTCCCATCACATACCTAGGCTCTGTTGCATGCTGGGAAAAGCAGCACCCTCTGAAGCATAGAGGACAGGGTCCTTGGTTTCTCAGGAAGAAATCAGCTTTGGTCTGGTCTACTCATTAGGAAAACCACCAATGTTCTGTCCAGCTCCAGTATGTCTCCCTAACAACCAAGAAAATTATTTGAACAGAAGTTTTTAGAGACGGGAAAATAAAAATAGATTGAAAAGAACTGAGCTTTCACAGGAGAATGGCCCATTAATATAGTCAACGTATTATTTTATAGTCTTTGAGATAAAATTAGCCATAATTTAATGTATCACCAGAAACAAAGATTTTATAAATGAAACAGTAATGTTTTTTTACTATTGCTGCATGGGTTTATCTTTTATCTAGTAGTTGCTAAGGGAAAAAAAAATCTGTGTTGCTCTTTTCAGAACTGCTTGGTAATGACTCCATCCATCTTTATTCTTTTCTTTTCTTTTCTTTTCTTTTCTTTTCTTTTCTTTCTTTCTTTCTTTTTTTTTGTGGCCAGCCCACCCTGGGTGCAGGTCTGGCATGGCATGTGGTGCAGGGATCAAACCATGGTCCCTGCATGCTTGCCTAAGCTTGCCTAAGCAGGCACTTTAGACCACTGAGCTATCTCACCACTCCTGTAATGACTCCATCTTACCCACTGGTCACAAGATGAGAAAGAACAAGTATCATAAAAGAAAAGAGGCACATTGTGCTTGCAAACTTCACTTGTCTATCCAACTTCTCACATAAAAGAAAGAGAAAAGAAGTAGGAGAGTTGATTGCATTAAAATAAATTATTTTTATGAATCCAATTTGAGTAAACAACATTTGGTCTACTTCTACAGGCTCACACATTATGTCAGAACATTATCCAAATTAGGTAGAAGATCATCAAAAATCTTAGTCTTGGGGCCAGCAAGATAGCTCAGTGGTCTAAAGCACCTGCTTAGGCAAGCTTAGGCAGGCTCAGGAGACCATGGTTCGATCCCCAGAACCACATGCCACACCAGCTCCACCCTCAGGGCAGACTGAGCTGGCAAAAACAAACAGACAAACAAACTTAGTTTTCTATATATGTTACAATTCCCTTTCTTGATACCAAGACAGACTTGCCCTGCAATCTTTCTCCTCTGTCATCATCCATGGTTCCTAAAAAATGGCTGGCCAGCCCGTCACCTCCCCTTCACTGCTGCTCTTCCCCTTCCCTTGTGTGCAGCCTGGACTGGAGCTTCAGCCCATGCAGTTGGTCTCAGTGCTGACTTCCTAGCCTCTCAGCACTAGTGATCTTCTAGTTCATGCTGTGCATCATTATTTAAAACTTCTCCTGGACAAGTCTTCCCAGTCCACCAAGGACCCGCCCTTTCATTCCTTTTGTCTTGCTGAGATCTTTTCCTTAGGGGCACGGCAACCAAAATTAGTGGAGATTTCTCTTTTGTGTTGTCCTGTAGCCCCCACTTCAGTCCTCCAGACCCAACTCCAACAGCATCACCCCACATCTTGCGGTGTAGGTTTGGCTGTGGGACCCTCCTTTTTCATGCATATGTCCTCTTAACGCACCCTCTAACTGCGAGCACTCACCCATGTTCATTATCTCACCAAAGCAGATGTTCTAAAGCACCCCTACTCCAGGGTGAGCATTCATAAAGCACTATGGGGCGATTGATGGGTCCAGTTTTCCATGTATACTGGCTGATCAGGAAGCTTGCTACAAGGTTGTTCCCATTACTCAGCAGCATCTGTCGCTAGTTAGATTACTGTTCAGGTGAGGTCAGGGCAGATATGAGTTAGGTCCAGGACAACTGACCTCAATATCTCTCCAAGTCTGGATTAATGGTGAAGATAAAAGAGATTCTGGAAACAAAGTTCTGGGACATTTTGTGGTAGAATAAATGATGGTGGTGAATAGGGACATGCACTTGCCATTAAAAGTGGCATGTTTATGGGGTGCTGACACACTTTATGGGGTGTGTGCCTTCGGGTACCAGCCAGACCCATGCTTTTCCTAATGTTTTCAGTCTTTTCCCAAAGGTTTGGACAACACAGCTGTGACAAAGCTGCCAGGGGAATTCCTCAAGTTGAGGTTTGTTTTTTATGTTTAACCAATGTTCCCTTCCACTACCAGTGCTGTGAGTGTAACAGCACTGTCTCTTTAGCTGTGGCTCAGAGGTAGGACTGCCACATTGCACAACATGGAAGGGCCACCTTCATCTGGTACTCTGCGCCTGACCCAGAATTCACCTTCCTACAAAGTTCAGTAAGAATGCCCCCATCCCACTTTGGGTGGTGCTGCCCGGAGGCCCTACCTAAGACCCAGCCTTATTCTGCATCTCTTATCAGCACCTCCTACCACAGTGTGTGATCAGCTACTGACCTTAAAAACTCTACCCCTGAGAGCACAGAGCTGTTTTATATGTTCTAGGATGGCTATAAACAACATCCATGAAATGTGTTTTCCATTCCACCAAGTACTCAAGAGTGGCAAGAAAGGCAAAGGAAGCACTACTGCCGTGTTTTATCCTCTCTGAAAACTGCTCAGGGAAGTTAAGTCATCCTCACTCAAGGCTCTGTGGTGCACTGGGCTGAGTTTCTCCAGTTTCTCCAGTGCTCTCAGGACACCCCTGGCTGTCCAGCTGGATGAGCTCAAAGCAGAACCTGGATTCCATTTCTACAGGAATCTGTTGAATGTTTGCTTTCTGAAATTCCAACAATAATGTTTCCACCTTCAATGTAGATCTTCAGATTTTATTAAGAAGGAAATGTATGGCTTTGCCAACCTGTCTTTCTGAGACTCATTATTGTGTGAGACCTCTACAACTCAGTGTAGCAAAAGTCAGGGATGATCCAGCCTTTTCATGGGAGAGCGGTCTGCAGGAGTGTGCCATTGAGCTCAAAGCACAGATTCCAGACGGGTCTCAAAACTAAGCCAGAGTGAGGAACTCTTCTTTTCTTACACATATGCTTTATTTTCTCAGAGTATCGTTCTCAGCCTCTCAGTCCTTCCAACAAAGCAGTCACCAAGACCTCTAGAGAATTACATATTGGGATGCAGTTGCTTTGAGAAAAATCCTTCAGTTTCCATTTGTCCCAATACCAACTCTCTCTAGGAGGTGATGAGCTTCAGGCGAGGGCCTGTCACTGGGCAGGTCAGGTTTAAGAGGATGCACCAACTATGCTGTATACATGTGCACACCACGGAGTTGGCCCAGAGAGTGGGAAGCTAAAGGGTGAGTGGTGAGAAGGACAGTTTTACAAGACTGATATGAACTGATTAACAGAACATGAGATACAGAAACCTACTTTAAAATATGAGTATTTGGTGACTTGGAGTATAGAGTTTAAAAGTTAGTAAGGAAAGGAAAGCTGCCTCATAAATGCTGTGGACCTACTATTTGGAAATGACTAAGTTAGCTATTTATCTAATGTTATACCACAAACAAATCAATGCTATATTAAAGATCTCAATTTTTCTAATAAAAGATACTTAACTAGAAGTAAATACAGTAGAATATGTTTATCATACTGTAGTGAAAGACTTTTATTGGCTTTTTGGGTGGCGGTGTCTTTGTTTTGTTTTGTTACAGAACAGAAAAGTCAGAAATCATAAAGGGAAAGAGAGATAGATCTCATCAAGAAAATACAAAATATATACATAATGTAGTACCTCATACACTGAAAATAAACAAAATACTTAGAAAATTATTTCCATCTTTAGTAGTAAGTAACATAATGTGTGAAAAGCTCTAGGATCAAAAAGATGGACACTCCAGTTGAAAATAAGGATATGAATAAAAGATAACTTGGTTTCTTTTCTCTTGTTGCTGGGACAAAATACTTGACACATAAAATTAAGGAGGGGATCAGGGAGATGGCTCAGTGGAATAGATGCTTCCCTGGCAAGTGCAAGGGCCTGAGTTCAATCCCCGGTTCTGTTAAAAAAAAAAAAAAAAAAAAAAAAAAAAAAAAAAAAAAAAAAAAAAAAAAAAAAAAAAAAGAGGAGGAGGAGGAGCAGCAGCAGCAGCAGCACAGGTGGCAGAAAGCAAGCCTCTCTCCTGCCTCTCTCCCTTCCTTATATTGCTTTCAGCTGATCCATGAGTATAGCACTCACACCCATAATCTCAGCAACACTCACACCCACAATCCCAGCAAATGGATTATGAATTAATCACAAACTCTAGAAACCCACTCAATGACTGCATGAGGCTTTAGGGGACAAATAGACACAAACCATGACATTCCACCTCAGATTCTAGTGGATTTCTAACTGATGGTCAACTTGTTACACCCAGCTGAGTTGAACTAACATTGTGCTCAATGTGGGAGGCCCACCAGAGGATTGTTGCCAGAAGCACAAGAGGGGGAACTGAGAAGCTATTGAGATGCTGTTAGGGATGCTGTTTAGAGATGCTGTTGAAGCTATTGGGATCTGTTGGTTTTCCTGGGCTGTTCTGCTGGGTGACCTTGTCATGCTGGCTTTCCCAATGAACTTGGCTGTTCTTCTCGGAAGAGGACCTCAGGACCTTGTTATTACTGAGAATGGCTACAGAATGGCTTCACTTTGGGGAGCTCTGGTCCTCATCTTGAGCATTGATTCCTGTCTCCAGAGATGAAGATGGCGCACAGCTCAGCCTCCTGGAGAAGCTTGTCGCGTGAGCATTCCTGGTGGGAACTCAGCTTTCTTCATCACTGGAGGAGCTCAGGACTCCATTATTGCTGAAGGTGGCTGTGGTGCCTTTAAAGGAGTTCTGGTGTTTACCTTGAGCATTGTTTCCTGGGTCCAGTTCAAGTGCTAGCACAGATCCTTCGTCCTGATGGCGTAGACTTCCTAGCTTCCACCACTGACCTTTGGACCTGCCCAGCAAGAATCCGTGAAGCAGGCCTGCATGAGACTTTCTTGTGGGCTCCAGCTCTGCAGCTGGACTTGTGCGAGGCATTGTTATGAGCTCTACAATTTCAGCTGGACTCATGCAGGGTATTAGGACCCAGGGCCTCAGCTGGATTCTTTAATGTGTGGACAGATTTCCTACACTGCTTGTATATGATTCTTTGGGTGATTCACTATACAATATTATAAAATGTGTCCTGCATTGTATTGTTTTCCTTGCAAAACCCCAAACCATGCCAATAACAAAAATACAGTAGATGTCTGTCTATATAAATTTCCAAATCTTACTAACCCAAGAGATTGAAAATTAAAATAATGTGAAAGTTTGATCTGAGTCATGAGTCAACATTAAAGTGCTAGCTTAAGCTTAAATGAAATGATTATTAGCCATGTTGCAGTGTGAGTAAACAGCACTTTCATACATTATTGGTAAAACTGGAAAGCGGTATATAATTCTAAAGCAATTCTCCAATACGTATCAATCTATGAGATTAGTAGTAATTAAAATTTTTGCTATCACCTTCAGGAATCTATCCTGCAGAAATATTACCATGAAGATCTAAAGATATACAGACTAGGATGTTCTTTTTTTTTTTTTTTTTTTTTTTTTTTTTTTTTTTTTTTTTTTTTTTTTTTTTTTTTCAGAACCGGGGATTGAACTCAGGCCCTTGCGCTTGCCAGGGAAGCGCTTATTTCACTGAGCCATCTCCCCGGCTCCAAACTTTTTTTTTGGCAGAACCAGGGATTGAATTCAGATCCTTGAGTTTGCCATTCAAGCACTTATCCTACTGAGCCATCTCCCCAGCCCCTAGGATGTTCTCATAAACATTATCTGCAAGAAAAAATTGAAGACCATCAAATGACCATCAAATCAGTAGGGGAAAAGTTAAATAAATTATGGTCCAAACATAATATGAAGTACTGAAAAAGAGTTTAAAATATTGAGGCTAAGAATGTATTTTTCTCTAGGAAAGTACCCATGACATATTATTAAGTGAAAAAACAATATACATAGAACTACCTCATTTCTGTAAAATAATTTGGTAAGAGGCGAAAGATTTATACGATCTGAAGAAAAAACAGAGTATGTAAAATAATTTGGATATGAATATTTAGATATTAATAGAAAAGAACATATAATGATATACACCAAACTGTTAGCAGTGGTGCTTATTAATGGATGAAATTATGCTTTGACTTCATACACCTTTCTTATTAGAATGCCATATAATTAGCTTATACTGTGCATCTATACAGAAAAAAGGTTTTTAAAACAATAAACAATATTCATTGGGTAAGTACTTCTGTGTCTCGATCCCTGGAATTCAATGGTACCTGTGCGAAATTATATTGCAATGAATAAAGCAGGGAGAGGAGGTCCTTAAATATCTCTCAAATTCTAGAATGATGCAAAAATCATGATTGTACTCAAAATGTTTCCACAATAACTATGATAGAGTTGCACTTAAATAGTAAGACTGAGAGACCAAACTTTGGACAGAACAATGCTAGTATATAAATATTTTTGTCTTTTTAAGTTCAAAAATCATTTTTGAAAAAATATGCCACACACATACGCGCGCACGCACACACACACACACACACACACACACACACACGAGCTAAGCTTGAAATGCCAAGCTATTTTAAGAAAGTCTTCTTTTTATCCTTAAACGTCAAAAAGAGACTTCACCGCCCAAGAATCTTATATCAAGCACCTGAACTAACATTTGAGGCTGGGTGAAGAGAAGAATCGACTGATGGCTGGCGTGCCTTCAAAGGTTTTTCAAATGATGCCAAATAATTGGAATGAAATCATGTTAGAGGCATTCAGGCAGAATCTCTCTGGGGACAGAGGATGGGGTAAGGGAGGGGGGTGAGGAGGAAGGACAAAGATCCTACCCTTCCTTCCCCACCCCCATGTTTGATTTTGCCATCAGTTGCTCCTTATTAGTGAGGACCCTCTTTTTTCCAAGGAAATTTATCTAATCTAATTGCAAAACATGCAAGACGGGCAATCCATCTTGCCCCACCACCCATATAACAGTACAGGGGGAGGGAGGCCCGCTTCCTCCATCCCATCCATGGCACAGCCTTTTCACTTTCAATTTAAAGGAATTAAAGGGTAAACATGGTAACAACAATTAAGATATTTTTAGAAACATAAAATCCTCCAGAAAACATGACGCTAATACTGGTATTATGATTGAAGTTAGGATTTATGGTTATTAGAAGCTTTGCAGTTTATGTGTCTCATAAATCTAATCGCTTCACACACCCAAAGCTGCTGTTGCTATATTTACTGCAGACATCAATGATGATAGACAGTACCTTTGAGAAGGGCCAGGTAAACAAAATACTTTACATCCTCAAACTTCTCAGCTTTTAATGGCTTCACATCATGGAGAGAAAAAGGCTTCATTAGAGGAACTGCACCTAGTGCCGAAAGTTGATTTGCCATCAAGCTCGGATCTGGGTTATCTACTCCTGTTTAAAGGGAATTCTGCTGCTCCACCTCTGGAATGCAGAGCACAGAACCCATGCAGTGGGGGTGCAGCGGGGGGGAGGTGGGAAAGCTGACAGTTCTGCAGATAGGAAACTTTTCCGGACAACTGGGAAGCCATCTGGAAGTAATAGTATGTAAAAATCAGGTGGTGTGTGTGTGTGTGACATGTCCTTAGGAAAATCCATTGTTATTGGGAAGGTATCGCAGGAAATTGCACAAAGTGACCCCAGAATCCCCCTCCTCTGGTGCGGCTGTGTTATGGGGCTCTGAGTGACCTTCAGAACAGAACAATGAAGTAAGAAGTTATAACCGCCAGACCTTGGAGCAGAGATGAAGCAGTGTGAGAATGAGGACTGACCTTTGGGTGGTCCTTGAAATCAAACAGAACCCTCGCCATTAAAATCTTGATTTCAAACACTAACATTAATGTTTGAGAGTATGACTATGCGGTACGTGCCAAGGTGGTAATATTTTAAAGCCTAGCTCCTTGTTATTCCTTCCAACAGGTGTATGAATGCAGGAATAATGCCACAGTGGTTGGGACATGATCAGTGGTTTGCTTTCTATCTGCCACCCCCATATACCTACCACAAAAGCATTGGATTGTTTAGATTACCTACGAGCCAAGAGCATAGCTTCTTACATTCTTCCTAGCCCTGAAAAGAACTGTCCCTTCACAATGAGGATGGTGATAGTTAGCCTGGATTGTTAACCTGACTGACTTGAGAGACGTCTAGGAGATTAACAAAGCACGGCTCTAAATATTTTTTTAATTTATTTATTTGATACAGTGTCTCACTGTGCAGCTCAGACTCATAGTGATCCTCCTGTCTCAGCCTCCCCAGTGCTGAGTTTACAGGTATGTGCCACCACACTCGGTTTCAGTAGCTGGCTCAGAGTGGGGTCAACACAGCATGCAGTGCTGAGGATAGAACCTGGGTCCTTGTACTTGCCAGGCAAGTGCTTAGACCACTGAGTTATCTCCCCACCCCAAAAGCACAGTTCTGGTATATGTAGTTGAATCATGGGGACATCTCCTTGGAAACTGTGTCTGGTTCCTGGCCCATTTCTCTAGGGCTCTTTCCCTGTTCTGTGCTTCCTAGATGAAATGGGATTTGCTCTACCGTGCCTTCCCACCATGATTGTTCCACCTGGGAACTATCCGTTCACGGACTGAGACCTCTGAAACTATAAACCTCTCCAAAACCTTTTTTCCTGAAGCTGCAGACAACCAGCATTTTTCTCTGGCAATGGAAAGCTGACCAATACATGGATACTCAATGCACATAATACATGGAGAGTTCTCCATAGTCCTTCTAACTGTATAGACATTCCAGCTTAGATTTCTGGTTGTGTGCCCCAGGACACAGGCCATGTGAGTACATGTGCAGGAGTATAGCATGACAAGGTTCAGTAATCCAGAAGAGAATGAGGGTGCCTTAATTCAGAAAGTGGACAAAGGGAATAAATAAGCTGAAGAGGATAGATTCAAAGGATAATTACAAAGGAAAATTGATAGGACTTGCCTTTTGGGTTGTTGTTTAAATGTGCCAAGCAGAGCAGAGTGAGGAATCTAAGAGGACATTCAGATCTGCTTGTGGTTTGTGTGACACAAGATTTGGGGAGGGATAAGATGGATTTGGTTATAAACAGATTGAGTTTAAAATGTCTATGGCTATCCAGATAGGGGAGATGAATGGTCTTAATGAAACACAAGAATGGCCTTAATGGAAATAAAAGAATGAAGCTGGGAAAGGAGACCAAAAAATGAACTTTAGGTAGCTGAAGACTTGATGCTCTTTGTCATAATTAAGATATCATTTTTGCAAGGAGAACTATATGAGCAATGAATTTGGAGGGGGACTAAGTAGCATGACCTAGTTTTAATGTCAAATATACATTTTCACATTCAAAATATCTTTACAAATGACAATGAAATCCACATTAGGAATAAATAGCAAATCACACAACATGAAAACTGAAACATGATCAAAAGTATCCATAGGAAAACTCTTCTGTTGTGTGATTACCACAATCAAATATTCTTCCTAAGAATGAAATACCCACATATTTTATGTTGCATTCCTTAACAACCTTAAAAATAAGTTTGTTAATGGACAAAAAGAATAATCTTTGATCTTATCTAAAAAGTGAGAATTTTGACGGAAAAAAATAAAGCTGCGTAGAAGGCCGGAGGCATGAATTATGCATGACTCATCATCGCACTTGCTCCTTGATATGGAGCTGCAGCATGCTTTGCATGGCAAAGGAAATTAGAATAGAACAGATATTGAGCAATTTTCTCCATAACTGGTTCTTACTCACCTTAAATGTAAAATTTTATTTAGCTTATTTCAAAGGGAGACATCCTTATTAAGGGAACACATTTACTGGTGCCTGTTGGAAGGGATTTAATGCAAACAAGCCTGAAATAATTGAAGGAAAAACACCTTCTGACTGTTCTCAGAAGAGCTTAGCAAAGAAGAGGATGGCAGGAAAGAATTACTTTATTATATTGATTTTCTGGGAGAAATCAAAGGAGGATAACTCAAATAGACCAATTCACTTTTGCCAAGCTCAGTGGAAGCATGTGGAACAGTCATGAATTTACGTGTCAAAAACTGTTTGCAATCATTTAGTTGGACATGCAAATCAGGATTTGCACATTATTACTCTAATAAAATGGCTAATATGAAAAAGATATCTGGGTTCATTTGCACATATTCCCTCTTGTAAATGACCGCAAGTATAATGGGTGTAAGTTTTGCCTTACAAAATGTTTGCAGTCCAATCAGATCATTGACCTGAAATATGAAGAGAGTGATGTGGATATTGTGGGGCAATAACAAAGACACTGGAGCACAACAAAAATAATTGGAATACAGTTCTCTCAAAGCTAAAATCTATTTTTCTCTCACAATGAGCAAGATATTACACTTTTATGAAGACTTTCTTACAGTAGATAGCATCAGTTGTGCATTTGGTAGTTCTGGTCATTTTGTAGATTCCTTGATGTATCAAGTAACACCACAAAATAATACTGCTCCCTAATTATGCAGCACTGCATGTACTTCTTCTTGCACTTACTTTTCAACTGTTCTTTATGAATATACAAATGAATATACAAATTTGAAAATCATACAAACAATTTTCAAAATTCACATTGTCCAAGTCACTCTTCTGCATTCTGGTGGGATCAGAGTATGAGAATCTAGTTTGGAATTTTCTAAAGTGTTTTCCACAGAAGAGTAATTCTATGAAATGTCAAGTAGATGTTAAAGAAATAATATTTCTGGGTTGAACAGGAACAAGAAATATTGAAAAACAAAGTAGACTTTTTTTGGTTTTTAATGTCCATGAACATTGAAAATCTATCCATCTATCTGTTAATAGATAGATAAAAGTAGGAAACTGATCAAAAATATAAATAAGCAAACAGAGAAAGAAAAAAAGTTGGTCTCAGTGGATAGTGTCTTGCCAGCTAAGCTCAGTCTTTCTTCAACATGGGTGGGAAGTGGGGTCCTTGTGGAGCTCATGGGTAGGAAGTGGGGTCCTTGTGGAGCACAGTAGGAAGGCTGAAGAGAGGCTTGTAGGCTGGTATTGCCAGGGGTGGAGCCATAATCGACACTTGCCACAGCCAGAGCAAAAGTGTCTTGGTCAGCCATGGGACATCTATTCTAGCTATGAACAGCTACAAGGCATAAATAAAAGTCCCTCTTGGGCACACTGGACCCTTCTCTCCTGTCTCAGTGACAAATCCTTCCAACTGCTTTCGTTCAATGAGAATCTTTCAGAATTTGTCATCAAAGGGCCACGAGTCAATTTAATTAGCTGACTGTCTGGGCCAGGCCTTTGGGGAAGTAGGCAGGCTTACATGATAATGGGGAGGTGTGGGGACAAGGAGCTATGGCACACGAGAGGGTGACATCTAAAGAGGACATCTATTGCTCAGTTTTAGCTACAGAAAGCAAGATAGACTTTTCAAATTTCTAAGAACAACAGAAAATTTGGATTTTTATATGGCTGAATTTGTTTTAAAACACTGTGGGCCAAACATATCTATCAAAAATGTAGACCTTGAACCTCTTGATTTCGATTTGTCTCTGAGACAGGAGAGAAGGGTCCAGTGTGCCCAAGAGGGACTTTTATTTATACCTTGTAGCTGTTCATAGCTAGAATAGATGTCCCATGGCTGACCAAGACACTTTTGCTCTGGCTGTGGCAAGCGTCGATTATGGCTCCTCCCCAGGCGATACCAGCCTACAAACCTCTCTGCAGCCTTCCTACTCTGCTCCACAAGGACCCCACTTCCTACCCGTGAGCTCCACAAGGACCCCACTTCCCATCCATGATGAAGAAAGACTGAGCTTAGCTGACAAGACACTGTCCACTGAGACCAACTTTTTTTCTTTGTGTATTTATTTATTTATTTATTTATTTATTTATTTATTTTTGATACAGGGTCTCACTACACAGTTTGGACCCATAGTGATTCTCCTATCTCGGCCTCCCAAGCACTGGGATTACGGGTGTATGCCACCGTGCCCTGGTTCTGGGACCTGCATGGCACATCCAGGGCCAGCACAGCATGCAGTATTGGGGATCAAACTCAGGACCTTGCACTTGCCAGGCAGGCACTCATCCCTCCAAGCTGTCTTCCCAGCCCAACTTTTCTTCTTTATAAACAACTTTCCTCACACCCTTAGCAGCTTAGTCTGGGCACTATTCCCCCTGATAATGCCATACAAGTCCTAAGAAAGGTTCTTAAAAATAAATTCCTTTTTTTCTTTGTGACTTCTATTTCAAACACAGCAGACTAGACTAAGATACTAAGCACTGGCAAGCCAAAGGCCCCTGGCACCAAAAGGGCCAGCAACTGGGGTTGATCATGCCAGCTCCAGAGAGCAAGGGATAATAACCAGGAGTTTTCAGGTCAATAATTTCTGACATTGCCAGTTAAACAGAAGACCCAATGCTATTATGGGCTACTGGACTCTTTTAGAATATTTTGCTGAGTTTACACACCTATAATATTCAATAACGGAACTTAGAAAAAATGGGGCATACCGATGAATGTCCATTTTGTATCTGTGTATTCAAAGAGGTTGGGATAGATATATAGTTGCATTCTCTTAATGAATAGAATGATTTGTTCTAATGGTGTTTGTAAATAGGATCACAAGTCCGCATCTTGTACAGCAATTAACCACTAAGAAGAATATATGCAGTGTATTATTTGTTGAAACTGTACTTCCGATTTGATTTGAAACTGTCTCATTGCTATCTGTTCATCAATAAAACTTTGAAAAAAAATATTTGTAAACTTCATAGGTATCTAAATTTTATTACTGGGGATATAGTTCAGTGGTGTAAGTGCCTGCCTGGCAAGTGCAAGGTCCTGAGTTCAATCCCTGATACTGTCATAAATAAATAAATAAATAATTTAAAAAAAAATAACCAGGAGTTGCTGGGAGCCACCATCTTTGGTACATGTCTTCCTACTCTGTCTTCACACAGTCACCCTTTGGTCTATGCCCTAATCCTAATCCCTACACTAGACACACTGTATGAGGTTCTACCTTAATGACTTCATTTTATCTTTATTATCTTACTAAAGGCCCCAAGTTCCAAATGCAGTCACTTTCTGAGTCACAAGGAATTAAAACTCTAACATATGAATGCGCTGGATGCATAATTCAGCACAAAAGAAATAAATGACCTTATAAAGATGAAAACCTAGTAGGGGGACAGAGGGAGGATAGGTAATGAGTACCAACGCACAGACAGAAGAAGTAAGTTCTGGTGTTCCATAGTTGATCTATAGTACACAATAACTTGTTTTATATTTTACGATCTAGAAGAAAAGAGCTTGATGGCTTCAAATCAAGAAATGTTAAGGAGAAGAAAATGCCAACTACACGAATTTGATTAGTGCTTATCTGCATTTGTTGAAATATCACACTGTACCCCATTAATGCACATAATTATTACATGCTGATAAAATTTTTAAGAAAGGAAAATTATTCAACTACCAACAAGAGAAAGCCTAATAGATTTCTTCTTTTATTTGCATGCACTTATAAAAATCGCCTAACATATAGTTTAAAAAAAAACTGTAAAGTTGCCACAAAAAAGCAAAACATCAAACCAGAACTAGTGAGGAAACTAATAGAAGATACTTTTGAAAAGTCAGATGCTTTTAAATAAACATGGTTTGAGAATTCCTAGCATAGTGCTTACAAAAATTGCCTACCATGACATCCAGGTCTAACATTAATACTTTTGAGACTGTCTAGATGATAGGATACCCAGGGAGAGAGGTTGGTAGGTATGCATTGCATGCCCAGCAATTCACAGGCTAAGCTGAACCAGAGAAAAATATCAATTTCATGCCAAATCCCCAGAAGGAGTTAAGCATGACTGGTAGCTAATAAAGTGGTGGGAAGGGTAAATCATATCAGATGAGGCTTTGGCCTTTTTGAAAACATATATATTGGTTCTTATTTTCTTACAAATCATATGAGCAGATTAGGGAGAAAAGTAGGGGGGAAAAGGCTATGTAGACTTCAGTGGGACTGACAATTTTAGCATAAAAGCTTTTATGACATAGGAAGGACCCCATTGTTGGCCATAGGTCTGTGCTCCAAAGAACAATTTTAGTGGCTTGAAGTCAGCACAAGGGCATTCCCAGAAAACTAGTCTTTGGTCTGATATCTGAACATTTTTATTAGCAAGTACAATGATTCAATGGACATGCTAACTGTACAGCTGACAATAATTTAAGAGAAAGGGGTTTTCTTGATAGAAGCCAGAAATGCAGAAAGTATAGAGGTACAGTGTTCAAATTTTTTTCTTAGACTATGAGAGAGCTTGGGGAATTCTAAACCTACTGCCTTTAAGTGGAAATATAAGCCTAAGTGTGCTCTTTAAATGCATGACATACTTACAAAGAATTGAAACATTTTTCCTTCCATCTACCCTAAAAGACTTGAGCCAATTTCAGCGGGGTGGTGTCACCTTATGGCCATGTCTTACATAGTTATATAACTTAATAAGCATCCATGAAGAGTCCCAACTCAAGACTGGCCCTTGGTTGTTGGATAAAATGCCCTCTGTGTAGCTTAATTTCATTGACCATCTGGGATGAAAGGAGTTGATCTTACAATACTTTGCATATAAAATACCTCTCAGTTAAGGACTCCAAATACCTATGCACCCATAAAGTTATTATTTTGACTTCAGCCTGTAAGTGTGAGAACACTTCACATAAATAAGGTAAAGAAGGATCCCTGGCCCACTTCAGCCTCAGATGTTGTTAATGTCATTAGAGTCCTGTGTTTATTCTACAACAGCTGAACTCATGGCTTGGCAGGTCAAAAACCTTGCTGTGCACTTTTCAACTCACACGGAAACCCAAAGTCTGAGAAAACACTCAGGAAAATATGATTTCCATTTGCAAATTTCCTTATGGTCACATTGTTATGTTGGCAAAAGCAGACAGAAGCCAAATGTCTGTCAAATACACACTGCTGGCTTAGTCAGCTAATGTATAATTCTAGTTTTGCCCTTTAATTTTCATTAGTGAAACAAACAAATTGGCTGTAAAGTTTTTAAAAGATTTGTTTTCACAAACTCTTATGGAAATTCAGAGATTCCGTGCTTCATCAGTTGAACAAAGCCCAAATAGTCCAACCCTATCAAAATTGAAGGCCTAACTAGAGAAAGCATGCTCCCAACACAAAATAAGTGCATGTGAATGCACTATGGTTTGAATATTTATCTCCTCCAAGATTCATGTTGAAATTTAATAGCCACTGTAACAGTTTGCAGGGATTATTAGACCACAAGGTGTTTGGGAGGAGGTTGGCTTCTTCTCTCTGTTCCTGCTGTGCAATAGCTTCCACTATGTATTGACATGGCCAGAAATCCTTCCCCAATGGCCAGCACCTAGATACAGAACTTCCAAGCCTTCATCATAGTGAATTGATATATTTCCATTCAATATAAATTACACAGTCTATGGGATCCTGTTGGAGTAGCAAAAATAAATCTGTGTGTGTGTGCGTGTGTGTGTGTGTGTGTGTGCGTGTGTGCACACACTCCAACTCATACCTGGCTCATTTTAATTAACACAGAGTTTTCTCATTTAGTGAACATTTACTGAGGACCTCATAAGCACTGGGTGTTGTTAAACACTGGAGAAGGCATAAGATAAACCAGACAATTTCCTACACTCAGTGTGCTCACACTCTGGGGCATGGAATCTGAAAGAAGTGATTAACCTTTAGTGCAAAAGAGGCTTGAAAAGAATATCCATCCCCATACAGACTGGCTTCGGCTCCTTTCCAGCTGTAATCGCTGAGTTAAGTGATGGAGACATGTGGTAGGCCCCTCCCCATAGTGTACACTCCCTTATACATAGAACTTATGAATATGACCTTTCACATGGCTCAAACTAATCACATAAATCCTTAAAGACAGATTTTTTTAGCTGTAGCCAATGAAAGAGGTGCACAATAGGAAGGATTTAATGCCCCTAGTACTGTTTCTAAAATGTAAGAAGTTGTGTGCAAGGAAGTAAATTCTGCCACCAACTTGAATGAGGAAATGGAACCTCTCCTGGAGCCTCCAGAGAACACTTTACCCTTGATTTTATCCTACAGAGACCATGTTGGACTTCTGATCTACAGAAATGTAAGGTAAATTTTAGTTATTTTAAGACACTACATTTGGGGCAGTTTGTAGTAGCATCAGTAGAAAATTAATATAGACAAAGACCATATGGTCCCATAGCCTAAAACATTTATTGTTTGCTCATTCACATACAAACATGTTCTGTCAACCCTGTTTTTGAATACATTTGGAAAATATTCCAGGAATGTTTCCAAAGCTGGTGAAAGAAATTCCTAATTGTCCCCATAAGGTTCATTATTTTACTTCCTATATAGGGATAGGACCACATCTGTACACAAGGCTTTTTAAAAACCCATGGAAACCCAGCTAGGGTTTTCTATGTTTTGTCAGCTTCCCTTGCAGCTAGGTATACCTATGTTGCAAAACCATGGTCAATGGATTGCGAATGAAAGTCATGTGTGAAACTTCTATGTCACCTTGTTAAAAGGAATTTGACTACCTTATATTTCTTCTTGTCTTTCCCACAGATAGAATACAAATCTGATGGTGCTGAGCCACATTTGGCAATATGGAGGAAGACAGTACTTTGAGGAGTGATGAAATAAGCTGGAAGAAACCTAAACTCCTCAGTGAACTTATGGAGCAGATGAATCAAAATTCCTGGGTCTCACTTCCTACATTTGAAATTTTATATTAGGGATTTCTATCTCTGCATATATGTGCAGAACCAAGGATTGAACCTAGGGCCTTTGCACTAAGTTACATATCCAGGCCTTTCTCTATTTTTAATTTTTTGAGACTGGTCTCCTAAAGTGACTAAGTTGCCCAAGCTGGGCTTGATCTTGTTGAACCAGAAAGGTGGCTCCTTACCTTATGCTGAATTGAAAAAGAAACAGATTACTTCATGGATAGTTTCTCTAATCCACACCCAAAATAGATTCTTATAACATCCCCAAGGCAATTTAAAACATTATGTGAATATTTTAAAATATGGCTGCAAATCTTTGATGTTTATCCAGTTAAGAAGTGGAATATGTCCCTTCTTCTTGGGTGAGAGAATATTACATTTGCTTTGATATACAGATTATAGCAGATGATGCCAATGAATTCAGAGACTGGGTCATAATGGGACATGAAGCTTCTCTACAGCTTGTTAGAATATTCATACATAGAGTCCTAAATTGTTAGTCCAGTAACCCTGTGACTATTATGCCAGAGAAACTTCATGTAGATTTTCAGGTCAGTTTTCCCAGCTGAGTCCATCATTTAGCCAATGCAGTTAGGTGTCAGATACACAACTACAGAAATCATCGTGGAAGACCATTCCTGAGACTCAACTATTCAGTCCCAACTAGCTGATACCCCCTCAAACTGTTTGAACCATCCCAGTCACTATGAAACAGAAAGGAGTCTTCTGCCCTTTCTAAATTCATTACCCACAGAATCCATCATCACAATGGTTTTTTTATGCCACTATGTTTCGAAGAAGTTTATTATACCTATGAAAATGAATGAGCAAGAAGATGGAGGACAAGGTATAAAAGCTTACCATCAACCCAACCACTCAGGCTTCAACAATTAGGATCCATCCCATGTAAATAATGATGTCTCCAACATGACCTGAAACTTAAGGTAATAGAACCATAAAGTCCTCTGTAGTTCATGTCATTTGTTCAAGTCACCTGAGCCACACCTGGGCTTATAGAACACTTGATTAAACATTGAGAGACTCACTTGTAAGGAAGGACACTTGGATGCTCACACTATTATGCTGATTTTACTCACAAAGAAAGGAAAGCAAGTGGTTAAACTTTCCCAGGTAACTGCGCAATCTCAGTGTTTTTTTGCCAAATATTAACACCTCACAAAAAAACCTTACAATAAACCATTGTGAAGAAGGATATCCCGCAGAGGGTATCAAATGATCCAGAAGATATATGATAGCAATGTCAATGATAGCATCATCTTAATTACTATGAGGAAGGGCCGCCATGACAATGTTGACTAATGCTGATATATCATTATATAACCTGGATTTCTGTGACATCTCTCTTCTCGGAAGTATGCTGGTGTGCAATAAGCTGTGGCTTACAATGAATTAAGGGCTGTGAACTTGTTGACATACCCTGGCAGCCAAGAAGGGATCATTCCACAGGAAGGGAAAGAGAAGTAAATCTCTCTCCCTGTTGTAATTGATATCATTCCCATTGGGACCCTCTGAGTCTTTCTTAACCCATGGTTGCTAGGACTCTTGGTCAATCCTAAACATAAGTCTTCTAGTTAAATCCCAAACCCATACCCTGTTTAACCTATTAGTTACTTCAGTCCTTGAAAATATATTATAAAACTACATGTTTTAGAATTACAAATTAATTTATTCTGAAGATCACATTGAACCTATTCAATGCTCAGAAAGTCTTGCAATGGCCTCTGGCCAAAAGCAGTAAAAACTAGACCAAAATTTACTAATGAAATGGTAAAACAAATTAAAAGAAGCTTTAATATTCATATAATTAGATTTAATTTAGACATTCTTCTATCTGTGAACATCATTGTTGAAGGAGGCCTAGTTTTGCTGAAACATGACTAACAGAATGTGCTTTTCCTTACCAAGTAGATAAAGTTTCAGTTTGAGTGTCCACTATTTGTCCTTTCTCATAACACATTCTAATTTCCCCCTTTGTTGGGAAGCATTTATGTTTCATTCTTTTTTATAAACTGTACCCTTCTCTATCAAACTTTGTTATCCATTTAAATATTAATAGAGGCAAGTCAGTCTCAGAGAAATAGAGGTCCAGTGGGGATTTTTATAGCATGCTGCAGAGGTGATTTATCCAAGGAATAGGCCAAGGTTGCCTAAATGCACTGTAATACTTTCCAGAAAATAAAGCCCACTAGATGAGATGGATTGTGGAATATGCTGTTTTAAATTATAGTTTCATGTTAAGTGGGATCTATCCAGTGTGAATACACCTAACATCATCTGGAACTTTCAAGATGTTTGACATGATACAACCTTGTGATGTATCATGTCCTCTGTGATACGATGAGTCTATTACTAAGCCTTACCTTGAATATTTTGATTATGAAGTCAACTGACACCCTATCCCCAGAATTTCCCTATGACTTTCGCATCCTTCGACACCAGCATTGCAACACCAAGAGTGGCACAGTCCTTTCTCCTTAAGAGTACTACTCTAGTTGTATATCTCTTCCTAAGCATCCAACTAAATGTAAACTAACAGTCCAATAGCCTTACCACTTCTAAAAGAATAAGAAATGGATTATAGGATTCTTTAGGACAAAAATAGGTATGTCCTGTATCTCCTGGATAACCCATGAACAGCTTCCTAGTGGATCAACAGTTGGAGTGAACAGTGATTCTTTTTTATTTTTATTTTTTTTTGGCCAGCTCAGCTCACCCTGGGGATGGGGCCAATGCTGCATGTGTTGCCAGGGACTGAACCCAAGTCCCTGCACTTTGCCTAAGCTTGTGTAAGCAGACACTTTAGGCAGCAGAGCTATCTTGCTGGTCCCTAAACAGTGATTCTTTAGACCCATGGTTTGGCTGTGTGCTGAGTTTACCTGTAAATGGCTGAGCTTTGGTAAATCACTTGCCTCTTTAGATTTCAATTTTTCATCTACAAAATTAGAGCTCTTGGGGCCCGGGAGATAGCTCAGCAGAATAGACACTTGCCTGGCAAGCACAGGGTCTTGAGTTCAATCCCCAGTATTGGAAAAAAAAAAAAAAAAAAGAAGAAGTAGCATTCTTGCAAGTTTTTTCTTTTCAGTTCTGTGTATGAGGAAGACATTAATTGTATTTGGCTGTTTATGATTCTCTAAATCTTGCTGTAATGTGTATCATCCACTTACATGTTTCAATGAACAATTACTAGAGTCCAAAGTGGAAAGAAGGCACCTAGCTGGTGCTGCCCTGTGAGTGACACTAAAGGGGTAGACATAGAACCTGTGGTAGGTAGGGGAACCCCAATTTATGTGGGAAGATAAGACCAAGACATGAAGTTAAATAATATTTTTATACAACATAGAATTTGCTACTACTGTCAGTTCTTCCCCTAGTTTACATGTTTGACCCAAAAAAATGCCATTATTTCATAGATTAATCAAAAGTTAACAATAGTAATGGAAAAATAACCTGATTGCCACAATTTTGAGGCATCTGTATTACAATGAAGACATTATCAAGGACCTTGAATTCATGTAAACATACAAATCAAGCCTATCTCCATGCTTGCCAAAGGAATGCTGCTATTCTCAAATGCAGACTATTTTCATAGACATGTCCTCAAACTGCTCTGAGAATCTGTGATACTGGTGATGGAGAAAAACTGATGTGGCAAAACATGAAGAATGGGACAGCAAAACAAGGGAGAGATTTGTTTAAAAGGCAAAAGTAGTGTAAATTGTAGGACCACACCAATGCCTAGCCAAAAAGTTTTATGCAGAGGTGACTATTGTTTGGGCAGAAATAAAGCTGATGTCTGCATTCAGCCCTTCCTGCTGGGGTGTGCAACCGGTCTGTTTCATGCTGGGAACTACTTTAACAGGCAATTTCTAGTGTGTAAACTCAGAAGCCCCGAACTTAGAGGAAGGGGAGGAGAATGACTGTGTGGAGAGAGACAAGGACCCTCCAAAGTTAATAACACTTACGGTCTCCAGTAATTCAGAAGGAGACATGTGGTAAGAACGGAATCGTCATTTGTAATAGGAACTGAAGCTTCCTAGGTCATCCTGACAGAGGACGCCATCTTTGGGGGCCACCTCAGAACAAAAGGACATCGCATGACTGCTGTCCACAGAGCATTGTGTTTGTGAACTCCTGAACCTAGAGAGTGCCTGTAACACTTCCTCTCCTGAAAGTGCAACACTTAAGGAAACGGGATTGGGTCAGAGACATGGCAGCGGCTGCAGGGAAGGAAGCAGCAGGAGCTAACAGAAATGAGTTGCTCCCCTTACACCTCTGTGCATGTGAGGTGGCGGCACACAGTGTCTTCCGCTGCTGAATTTCTGCAAAGCCTTTTTAAGCAAGATATTTCTCAAATATTTATATGAAAAATATGCTTATGACCAGTAGAATGTTATTCTAATCAGAATATGAAATTGATCTTTTCACCACTGAATATCTTGTTTCAGTTGCTATGGTCAAGTACTATGAGCACAGTTTTTTTGTTATGCTTTATCTAAAAAACAGAGAAGAAAACAACACAAACACACACACACACACACACTCGTATATTATTATTTTCCTTTTTCTTTCTTTTTGCATTATTGGTGATTGAACCCAGCCCTTTGCATTGAGCTACATCCCCAGCCCTTAGTTGTTTGAGACAAGGTCTCACTAAATTGCCCAGGCTGGGTTCAAACTTGTAATTCTCCTACCTCAGCCTGCCAAAGCGCTGGGATTACAACTGCACCATGACACCCAGATTATCATTCTTTTAATCCAGTCTATCTGTTTAGAGATAAAGCCGAACTGATACATTGAATGATAACATAAAATCTCTGATCTTTTCAAGTTAGACTTACAAATCTTAAACTATGTGGTAAGTTCAAATGTATGTTGTTTTCATTATAGAGACTTATTTATGCACATGTTGCATTGATCGTGTTACATAGAATGTGACCAAAATACATGTTTACCTTTTTAAAAAATTATTATAGTAAAAGACAGGGGGGCTGGAGATTTGGCTCAGCAGTAGAATGCTTGCCTAGCAAGGTGGAAAGACTGGGTTTGGTCTTTGGCACCAAAAACAAAAAATAAACCTCCCCTAAAAAACAATTCAACTAAAAAAATACAGTAAAATCAAAATGACACATTGCCATTAGTCCCCCTCAATTCTAATACACTTATTCCATCGTCATTGTCATTTTCTGAAGCAGTTCTGGAAGTCTTCTTTCAGATGCATATTTATGAGGTGTGATCAAAAATACAGTGAATGCTGCTGCCCAGTGTCATCAAGTGGAAAGGGAGACTTATAAGAACTTCACAGTCTGGCACCATGGAATGTCCAGCAAGTCCAAATGCCCCGTTGAGGACGTTGAGGTAGCCATAGCTCACCTAAAGCTGTTCATTGTGCTGCCCGAGCCCTAACGGAAACCATCCTGAGCCTCCAACTAGATAAGCCTGCTAGGATTTCACCTCTTATATCCAAAGCTTGCAATCAAACAAATCCAGACCCTTCACTCCCAAGGTATCAGGTTAAGTGCGCTTCTCTTTCAAAGCTAAAGTCACCATAATAATCCCACAGGAGATCTATTTGGCACTCGGCATTTAGTAAATATGCTTTCACTGAGCACTGATTGTCTCAAAAAAGCTCCCAGTCTGAGCTCTTTCCCTCTCATTCTCAGTTGACAAGAGAGAGCTTCTTGTCCCTACCACTTACTAATCTCAGATTTGAAAACTTCATCTGAGTAACCCAGGCTGTGATTCCCACGGCTGGCTGTCTCCCTGATGCTAGCTGTTTACTAAGAACAAGCTGCTTTTGTGAGATTCAAAGCATTGCTAATTAAAACCTGTTACCTTCCTAAGGGCAGATATATTCTTCTCAAGAGCAGCATTTGTCTGTCCCATTAGCATTAATGGGAGTAGCACAAGTGCATCAGGAGGAGAATGGTCCCCTTGGGTCTTTGAACTTAGTCTACTTCAAAACTGAAAGCGGTATATACAATGGTATCATTGATGCCATTAAAAATCATTATACTTTACTGCAACTTTTATAAAAAGTAATTGTCGGCTTCATGAAACACACTCGGCTCCTGGGAGTTGTGTATTATTAGGCTGAGACTGGACATGATAGAGTGAATTACACGATGATACTTGAAAAATATTTTGTCCAGGGGAATTTGCTAAATCCTGTCCAGCTTGTGCAGAGGTTTGTGTTCATAAAGCCAATTAGCTTGGGTAGATTTTAAAAGTGAATGTAATTTTACACTAAAATTGAGGGAAAGATCTGGGAAGGGATGCAACTGGGTGTCTGTGTTTACAATGATATGTCTTAATGGGCTGCTGTAAAATACTATCACCTTGTGTCTCTGTAATATCCTTCATTTGCATAGTCTTAAATGCTTTACCAGAGTAACACAGCTGATGTGCCAATTATTTTAGAGGGAGAAAGAGAACTTTTTTCCCCCAGACTGTGAAACTGAGGTTTAGCAAAGCACCACAGAGATCAGTGTAAGGAGGATCAGAAAGGAAGGACATGAGTGGCAAGAGACACACCAATCTAAAGGGTTAAATCCTGAGGGGAATGCGGACAGCAGTGCCCTCATCCCTGGGCTTGAGGCCTGGTCTGCATAATTAGCTATTGCTTTCACTGTCCTGGGAGGCAGCTGAAGGTGACAGCCTGGATTTGTGACCTCATTAGCCATGTGACCAGGAGCAAGCTTAACAGTTTCCTGTATGTAAAACAGAGATTAGAAAGTACCTACCTCGTGGAGCTGTTCTGAAGATTAAATGACTTAATACGTATAAACCCCTTTGAGTAGAGCCTGGTGCAGAGTACAGACTCCATAAACGCTAGGCCAAACTATTAACAGCTATGCCCCTCCAGCACTGTGTTATCTGTGAGGAAAGAGTGATTGGGAAAGTTGGAGGGCAGAGAAAACTGCTTTCCTTATTTTCAGTCTCTTCAAAAACAGTTCTGTCTTATTCTATCTGCCCTCAAAATTCCAATGAACTTGAAGTTTCAGGATCTCTGAAAAATACAAGGTGCCTGGGAAAAGCAATTCATCATTCCAAGTCAGAGTTAGGCATTCCTGCCCCACCCTGCCCAATCTTTATTAGACCCTCTCTTGAGAGGGAGGGGATAGGCTGCCTTCCCTGGATCTTCCAAACAAGAGATGGGCCAAAGAGTCAAGGCTAGGGCCAGCCCAGGCTTCAAGTCTCTATTGCTGCATTATGTATAATAAGCTACCAACTTCCACACTAGTGAATCATTTATGTAATTTCTAAATCTGTCTCATGTCACTTGAACAGAGCTCTGGCAGTCTGAGGTCTTCTCAGTGAAGGAGCGTTTGGTTGTAGCTCTTAATGTGCTCTAGGCTGTTATGCCAGCGCAGCAGTGGTGGCAGAAGGGTCTCTTCCCACTGTCTTCTCTGTTTGGGCTGCCTGGCCAGTCATGGGACACCGAAAAAGGCACCAAGCCTTTCTCTGGCTAGTAAAGCCTTTTTATATCTAACAGGTTAGCTCCTCTCCACTGGGCTCCATGGAATCCTCTTTCTTAATACATTTCACATTCTCTTGAAATTATCTATGGTTTTCTCCACTGGACAATAAACTTCCTGAAGAAAAAATAGCATATTTTACTTATCTTCATACTAGTACAGTGTCAATATCAGTAGACACCCAAATATTTATTAAGTGCAAAGCTTCTGGGCAAGGGAGTTTCCCAAATCAGTTCTTGGAACCATGATTTTTAAACACATTCGTATACTGCTTAGCCCAGGTTCCAGTACCTTAGATCTATTCCTCAGTGTTTGTTTCCTGAAGGTGATTTGATTTGCTTCAAAGTTGCCTTCAGATTTCTTGGCTATCGAGCAATTACATAAATGCTAAATTGCACTTTTTTTCTTATTTTTAAATGTCAGCAATGATAAACTAAGCTTATATTTGCTTTTTAAATGTAATGAAAGTAAAATGAGACCACTAGATCAATTCTGCAGATTATTTCCATATCTTTGGGATTTAAGCAAACTAACAAAAACTGTGGTCCCCAGAAAGCTTAAGTGTTCAAAACCACTGGCTTAATAAGGTTTTTTTTTTATATCTATTTAGCATCTCAATAAACCTTATCAACCTTCTTTCATTCCACTGACAATTTTCTGACCTCCAAGCTAAAGAGTTGAGCCCTGAATTCTGCTCATGGGTGAGTAATCACAGCAAGCCCACAGCAGAACCTATCCCCGAACTACAAATATATCATCTTCAACATTGTAAATCAAAGCCTCAAAGAGCATCATTTAGCCTGCAGCTAAAATTGCTTGTTTATCAGATGGTGCCTGGTTTAGCGTGGAGCAGTCCCTTGTAAATCTCCGGGGCCTTTTACAGCATATACTTAAGCAAGCACCTCGGCTCCTGGGAGGCTTTCTGAGAGCTTTAATGACTGTGGGCTGCTAAAAGATCCAGGCCTTGGTTTAGCTAAAGTGGCTACGGGTACAGTTTGGCTCCATTTTGTAAACTCACAAAGATAAGGCGTCTGCTTTCCCCAGAGGGAGAGCCAAGCATTTGTTTCTTAAGGAATCTTTATATCCGAAGTGTTAATGTCCTTGTGGCTTTGGGTATTCCGACCTTTTGTCTCCTAACTTTTGATTTATGGAAGGAGAGAGTTCTCGTTCTATTCTTTATTGCCACTGTGGAGAGACTATGAAATGCATGTGACCCCGCACAATTATGTGGTAAAGAAAATGATTTTGGATTAACACCATGCATGTCACACACAAGAATGATGCATTCCTGCTCCTGCTGCCAAACGCAACCCTACGGCTCCTCCTTTGTGACATCTTTGGGTAAACATGTGCCCATGCTTTCTTCCACAGGGCAGTGAATGTGTTCAGAGCAGATTCTGCTGGCAGCTTGCTCATTTCAGCACTTTGTCTCTCAGAAAGAAAACAGTTTGTAGATTCTGGCCATGTAGCTAAAAGCAGCAAAGGGAAATTGTCCACCAAAATTCCCATCGGCCTAAAAATCTAGCTGCTTGCTGCAGTCATGAACAGCTTATTGACCAGCTGTAGCACCAAGGGCCCCAGCAGCCCACTGGCTTCTTTACTCATGGAGGGCAGAAGAGCCCTAATGAAATTCATTAATTAAAGAAATCTTTACACAGTTCTCTCTTATATACCATCTCTTTGATACAAGTTAATTAAAGTACTCTTCAAAACCTTCACCTGACTTGGATAAAGCTCCCAAGAGTGTTGGAAGAGAAGCAACACGTATTTCAGGGGCTCTTCTCTTGTTTTTTAAGCGATGATAAATTGGTTCCATACTAATTTCATAGCAACCATGTCTGCATTCTGAAAAGGAACCTCTTTTTCCTAATACTACACGCTGTCTTTATAAACCAACTCTTAGTGATTTTGCTTTTGCCTCTGTGCAAGAAGAGTTTTATGGTTTCAGTTTTTATTGCTATTATTTTTGTTTTTCGTTTGTTATTCGTTTTATAATTCTCTAAACAAGCACACTGCTCCGGGTAAACTGTTCCCTGCTTGGCATCATTTCGATGAAGGCCATTCAGCCTGGCGACTCCTGAGGATAAGTGTACAATACTTGTCATAAAAGCTAAAAATATGTGCACCTGTTGCAGCCTGCTGAAATCACAGCAAGCTGGCCCAGCACTCAGGAAATAAAGCTTAACTGACTCATATGCTTTCTGAAAATGGACTTTATGCTTTTATTCCTCCAAAACTAGCTCTGAGCGATAGTTTGTAAATTTCAAGCAAGTTAGAAGACAGTTGATGCTGCTGAGCCCCTGGATGGAAAAAAAAAAAAAAAAAAAAAAAAAAGGTGGGTGATCTTTTTCCTTATGTACCTGGGAATTACATTTTTAGATACTTCCATTATAGCCCTCAGATTGACAAATCATAATAAGGAGGGTCTTCCTAGAATATGGGCAAAATCATGCATACCATTTCATTCATTGATTCACATAAGAAATAGTCACTGAGCATCTAATATGCCTGCTAGTAGGTCCTGAGACACAATTTCCCTGTTCTCAGTGAAGCAAGTAGTTTAGTAAGGTCGTGAGTCAGTTTTCTGTCACTGTGACAAAATACTTAAAGTAATCAACTTAAAAGAGAAAGAAAGATTTATTTTGGTTTGAAATTTTGAAGGCCATGATTGGCTGGGGACTCACGGCAAGGAGGTTGCTCATTTTATGGCAACCATAAAGTGGAAGAGAAGGATAAAAGAGGGGGGTCATGATATCCCCTTCAAGGGCATAGCCCATGACCTATCTTTCTCCCACCAGCCTCCACCCCTAAAGGTTCTATCACCTCCCAGTAGTGCCAAGATGAGGACCAGCCTTAACACATGGGCTTTCAGATTACAAACTAGATCCAAACTCTAGCAATAAGGCAAGGGATTCTTTAATAAAAGAACAAAAATATAAAATTGCAGGGTATACCAAAGCTTTGAAGGAGAGATACAGAATACTGTGACAGTCTGAAAAGCAGAGGGATTCTACCTAGCATAATGGTGTACAGCTCTAATTCCAGTACACTAGGAAGCTGAGGCTGGAGGATAACAATTTCAAGTCCAACCCAGTAGACTTAGCAACTTAGCAAGAGCCTATCTCAAAATAAAATATAAAAAATGAACTAGGGATGTAGCTTAGTGTGAAGCTTCTAGGACCAATATCCAGAATTGCCAAAAAAAAAAAAAAAAAAAAAAAAAAAAAAAAAAAA
>NW_004524641.1:4531247-4541563 GCF_000260255.1 Octodon degus | reverse complement strand
AAGAAAACTCCTCTGAGAAAATAAACTGGGATCAGAGGCAGCAAGGCGTGACTCAGAGTCACCTGGGCAGCAAAGGGAAGAAAGAGTAGGTCCAATGGTGAAGAGCATGTGCCAAGCACCTGTGACAAAAGAGCACACAGAAAGGGCCAGTAAGACTAAGAAGAAACCTCAGATAGGACTCTACTGTGCACTGAGTTTAGGCTTTAGGAAAATGCTGCTTTGTGTTTATCATATAAGCAGTGGAAACCACTGGTGAGCTCTACGCAGAAGCTGACACAATCAAGACAGCATTACAATATCTGTGGGGTAGAAAATTGATTCGGAGCAACCAGGACTCATCCCTGAGTTAAAAAGTTACGATTCAAGTAAGAGATGGTGGGGACCCAGGACTAAGGCAGCAATGGTGGAAACTCAGGAGAAAATAGACAGATTTGGAAAATATCTGGAGATAAAATCAGTGGAGCCTAGTGCTTGGACTCTGGAAATGTAGGAGACAGAGGTATCAAGAATTACTTCTAGCATCTGTTTTACATAGCTGAATATCTAGCGGTGTCAGTCTCTGTATTAGGGTTCTCTAGAGGAACAGGGTCAGTAGGAAATATATGTATAATTATGCAATGGGATTAATTAGGTAGGTATACACGACCAGAGGCGGACAAGCTCACAGTGGCCATCTGTGCAATGGAGAGCTGCAAGATCCAGTAGCTGCTCAGCTCAAGAAGATGGAAGTTTCAGAGCAAGAGGGACCAAGGATGTAGCACCAGGCCAAAGCTCACTGGAGAACTCTCCACTTGAGTTTGAGTTGGAAACTTGAGACCTGGAGACCAATGTCCAAAGACAGTGGCAGCAAAAGGGGCGCCCACTCAGAAAGACTGGAATTCTTCAAAGTGGGCACACTTCCTTCTTTTCCCTTTCTTCTTCCTTCTAGGATAGAGACCTGTTGATTGGTGTCCCCCATAACTGGTGTGGATCTTCACCCCTCAGTCTGCTGGCCTACATGTTAATCCAGATCCACCTCATACTGTACTTTACTGCTCTCATCTGTAGGGTAGTTCTTAACCCACTCAAGTCAACATATCATGAGCAACAATCACAGCCTCCTATGGGAGGCTGAAAACAGACCCAGCTTGAAGGCAGGGAAGAAATCTGAGCAAGATGGATATGAAGTGACTCTATCATGTCTAGAGGTGTTAGGTAGGGAGGTCAATAAACAGCCCACGGTTCACAGGACTCTGAACAAGAGGAAGAACTCTGAGAACCTTTGGGGGAATGAGCCAATAAAGCCAGGTGTAGTTTTCTGGGGCAGCCATAACAAATTACCACAAGAGTGGAGGTTTCAATAAACAGGAATTCATTCTCTCACAATTTTTGAAGCTAAGCTTCCAAAATCAAGGTGTCCACAGGGTTATACTTCTTCTGAGGGTTCTGAAAAGATTTCTTCCCCTGCTCTTCTGGCTTCTGGTGCCTGTGTGCGGCCACGGCCTATTTTGCCTTCTGCATGCATCACCCCAACCTCTGCTTCTGCCTTCCCTTCAGTTCTGTTCTTTGCATCTGTTTATCTCTCCACAGATACATCTCATTGTCTTCAGGGCTCATGCACAAAAATCTACAATGGTCTTGTTGAGCGATTATCAACCTTAGTATATCTGCAAAGACCCTTTTTCCAAATAAGATCAAAGGTTCTGAAGCTTAGAATGTGGGCATGCTTTTAGGAGTCACCTTTTAAGCCACAGCAGCACACATATACTGAAAGATTACCCAAGGGGGCAACTGTGAAGAAAAAGGAATCTGAAACTATATTTTGAGGAGCTCTAATATTCATTGAGTTTACTATGAAGAAAGTCATGACACAGAGCCACATCTGTTGCTTACAAGTTTCCTTGGGAATCTCAGGTCATTATCAATTAAAAACTTCTGAAGTTTCCCATCATTCTTCATTCTCACCCATTACTCACTTGTTCATGTAGATGCCCTTATGGTGTCTTTTCTTTCATTCATTAATCTACTATACACAGCACTAAATTAACATTCTGATTAATTTCTTTCCCAATATTCTTAACATGCTCTGTATGTTCTATTTCCCTGATATTTCCCCACAGCATTCAATACAGGACTGAACACATGACATATAGCCAGTAGATACTTGGTGGATGATAGTGTGGGATTAGTTTTCCACTAATTGTCTATTATTTCCAGTGCAAACTTAGTGACTTAGAACAATAATGACTTAGTATTTTACAGTTAATAGGTTAGAAGTCCAACACAGGTCTCCCTGTGTTTGTGTCAGTGTACAGGCAGAATTACATTCCCTTCTGGGGGTCTGCTAGGGAGAAGCAACTTCTCCGCCTTTTCCAGCTTCTAGAGCCCTCTTGCATCCCTTGGCTGGTGGCCGTGTTCCTGTATTTTCAAAGCTAGCAACTGCGGCTTGCAGGTTGAATCCTTCTCATGGCTGATCACTGTGGTCTCCTCTTCTAACTTTTTCTTCTACTAATAATCTTGTGATTACATTAGACCTATCCTGATTATTTATGGTAACTACTGTATTTCAAGGCCAACTAATAGGCAACCTTAATTCCATTTACAATCTAAATTCCCTTTGCCACATAATGTAACTTAATCACAGGTTTCAGGGATCAGGATCCATACCTTCTGGGGATGGCTGTCATTATCTTGTCTAATTCATGTTCATCCAAAATGATTCATTACATTACATTGCACGACATTACATGGTCAAGATGTTTGCCTTTCAATAGTGGCCCTCAGAAAACAGATTCTCCTTGCTACTTCTATGAAGACTTCTAAGAAGGCTTGTAAATAAAAAAGAATTGTTCCTGGATGATGACTGGTTAAAAAATACGAGAAAAAGTATAGTGCCTACAGGTGGCTCCTGGCCCAGAACAATAGCATCACCTGAGACTGTTCATCTTGTGAATCTGTGTAACTGTCTCATCCAATGCCAACAAACACTCATGCATTATCTACCTAGGACACCACAAAAAAATGAAAGAGAAGGACTGGCGAGATAGCTAAGCAGACTAAGCACCTGTTTAGGCAAGCACAGGGGCCAGGGTTCAATCCCCAGCAGCACATGCTGCACTGTCCCTACCCCCAGGCATGCTGAGCTGGCCACCAACATTGGGCATAGTGGTGCATGCCTGTAATCCCAGCTCTGGGGAGGCTAAAATTAGGAGGATCACTACAAGTCTGAGCTGTGTAGTGAGACACTGTACCAAACACATAAATTAAAAAGAGAGAGAGAGAGAGAGAGAGAGAGAGAGAGAGAGAGAGAGAGAGAGACAGTAGGTGTAAACTGAGCATGTGGTCACACTAAAAGTAGAAATTACAGGCAAATGAAGAGATCCTTCTTACCTTGCGATTTGGGGCCAGAAAGGTAATGATGGGTCCACCCAAAATGTGCCACTTGCTATATCTCCCTGGTCACTAGTTTGGGACCAACATGGTCACGTGTGGAGTACCAGGATCCAGGACCACCCTATCTTCAGAACTGTTCATTTGGTCCCTTTGTCTCAGCCACCAGAAATTCAACACATTCCAAAATGCTTCTTTGCATTTATATCATGCCTTTTCAATGTGCTGTCACACATTACTTTAGATTTTCCCAATAGTTATGTGTGACCAGCCATGAACCAAACCTACACCTTAGAACAGTCTACTCCGTCAAAGAAGTTGGATCCAGAAGATTTAAGTGGATTTTCCAACATCATGGAACTGCTTAAACCAGTAACCCAAGTGATCCAACTCAGGTCCTACTCAGGGATATTTTTCCCAGCTTCCAGCCTTTGGGTGATTCATCCCACATCAGTAACCACATTAATTAGAAGCCAGAAAAAACAGCCAGCTTGAAATCACCTTCTCAGAGCCTACTTGAGACTTTCACCTGAGGTTTGAAGAAAAATAGCATAAACTCTGAGGTGTGGTTTCCCCAATTTGCCTTTAAAATGGACTTTAAAAAAAGGGTGGGGGGAAGCATTTTTTTCTTTGCCCTGCAGCCATTCTGGAGGCAAAGTTATTTCAACTCCTCTCTCTAGCAGATGGCTACAGCAGCATTTTTGAGTAAGGACAATGACAATTTTGATATGTAAAATTTAATTTGTTTTCCTTTCATTAGCAAACACTTTTCTAGCAAGCAAATCTCATAACTCAGGCAAAAGTAAAGATATTGCCTATCCACATGTGAATTATGTGAATCTCCAGCAGGAAGTGATAAGCACTGATGGTTGTGGGCCAGGGAGATAGCTCAGTAGAATAAGTGCTTTCCTAGTAAGTGCAGGGTCCTGAGTTCAATCCCCAGTACCAGAGAAAGACAAAAAAAAAAAAAAAAAAAAAAAAAGAGTTGATAGTTGTAAAGTAATACAAGATGAGTATCTCATTAAATGAAGGTAACCCTTTTTCATCATATTGGTTAAAAATCTGGAAAGAAGACACAGGGAGACTTTTTCTTTTTTCCCTTAGAGCACTCAAATGAAGGTTTTAAAAAGCAGGGATTGGTTTCTAAAAAGCAGTAAGAAGTGGTACTTATGAGAGGGTGTCCTGGAACTAACCCTTAGTTAGGTTAGACGAATCAATAACTAAGTTTATAAGGATGATTTTACTAAAGTTGGAAGTCTAAACTGGGAAATGATGATCATACAGAGTAGACATGGTGTTGAATGTTAGTAAGAGGCCATATGCAAATCGAATAGCATTTATCCATTGCCAGTATTTTCATTCATTTATTCGTCTATCCATCCAGTCTTTTATTTAAGGCACATTTTTGAATACCTGAGCAGGAGCACAGACAAGATACCTGGAGCTTTAGAAATGGAGTTTACAAAATGTGTCCAGCTATGAAAAAAAATAGAAATGTTATCCAAAATAATGAGGTGAAAAAGTTCTAGATTGTGAGCAATTGTGTAAGGTTTTCTTCAGATAGAGAAAATACAGCTCCAGAAGAGACCAGGAACATAACCAGAGCTCTGGCTTCACAGCCAGCCCTGTCACCAGTCTCCCAGGCCTTATCTTCAAGAGGGGGGCATATTCCTGTGATTTCTCAGTGACTCTTCCCACTCCTGGCTGGTGTCTTGGGGCTGCAGTTTCTGTAGCTAGCTAGCTAGCTAACTATATTTCTGATAAATAATGTTAGAAATATTGTTGGCTTACAGATATGGGGAAGGAGGTGTGACTTAAAGGCCCAAAATTTTCTGGCTAAAATGGGGAGAATTAGTGAGGTTTCAGGTTATTTATTTTTGGTTTTTATGGTAGTGAGGATTGAACTCAGGACCTTTGCACTGCATTACACTTCCAGCCCCTTTTTTGAGGCAAGATCTGGCTAGGTCATTAAGTTAGCCAAGCTGGACTCAAACTTGTGGTTCTCCTGCTTCAGTCTCTCAGAGTGCTGGGATCACAGGCTGGCACTAACACACTTAATTTCAGTGTTATCATATTTAGATGTGATATATCGCAGAGTGCAGGATATGCATTTCTTCAAGCCAGTTAGCATCCAGTTGCACCTCTAAATACTCCCATCATGCTATCTCTGTACAAGCCTGAGGTGACCTCCTGCACTGCAGCAGTTGCCTCCCACCAACCTCACCCATTTGGACACTTCCCCCCATTGGTCATGCATTCCCTCCAAGCACCTGGTTCTGTGGGTTTTCTCAACCCTAGCACCTCCCCCACCCCATTCTCCACTGGACTCTGGTACTTTCTGTGCATTGCAGCTTTGCCTGGAGCCTTCAGCCCCTCACCCCTGGGCCGTGAGACCCCCATATGTTAATTTCCACACATTCTTCAAGTCCTTCCATCTCACTAAAGGGATAGACCCCTGCCAATTGTTCCCTCTCTTTGTCTGGTAGTCTCTACTTGCTTTCTGGACTTTGTCTCCATCTTACTCTAGACTAGAAGTTACATGAAGGTCTCCAACAAGCCCATTGTCTGGCCTGCAGCAGCTTCACATAGAATGGAGGTAGCCCTGAGATGCCCTCTCTCTTTTCTTCTCTTAGGAAACCTTATTCTGTGGCTCACATCTCTATTTGGAATAAACAGATGGTCCCTCCTCTCTTAGGTGAGTTAAGTTTGGGAAGACTAATTCACAGTGAACCCTCATCCATCTGGATAGCATATAAAGTGGTGGACAGGAGGGAACAGTCATCATATGAGTCATTAGTGTGGCTTTGTAATGCCTCTGGGAAGACTGCAGCAATCGCCTTCTTCCTCTAAGAAGCCTCCTGACTGCAGTTGTCAAGGGAGTCCAGCTCGTGCTGCCAACAGCGCAGTTCTAGAGAAGCAAACATGAGGCATCTCCCTTCTTCCCTTCTTCCACTGACTGCTTTTGAGTGGACTTATTAACCTTTCCAGTGTGTGTGTGTGTGTGTGTGTGTGTGTGTGTGTATGTGTGTGTGTGTGTGTGAATACACACATATTTTAGAGGGGGGTACCAAGAATCAAACATAGGACCTCACACTTGCCAGGCAGGCACTGTGCCACTGAACTACATTCCCCCCAGCTCCACTTTCTTTTTGCCAAACTGGGGATTAAATCCAGGCCCTTTGCACTGAGCTACATTCCCAGCAGCTGAGTGTTTTTTAAAAAAAATTTGTAACCTGATCTTGCTAAGTAGTCCAGTCCAATGTGAACAATATATGACTTTTAGAGTTAAAACTCTAGAAGATTTTATTTCATCTGTTTATATAAAGAACCATGTATTTTTAAATGATGATAATTTTGACAATGTCAATTGTTGATGCAAATATAGAGACACTGGAACTCACACACATTGCTAGTGGAAATACACTGGTATTAACTACTTAGGAAAAGAATTTTATGCTGTCTTGAAAAGTTAAATATAAATACATAAAGTGAAATATAAATGATCTGGCAATTCTACTCACTCCTAAGTCATAAGAAAAAAGAGAACAAGCTGGGCATGGGAGGTGGTACAGGCCCATGATCTCAGTTCTCTGGGAAGCTGAGGCAGAAAGATTACAAGTTCCAGCCAAGCCAGGGCACTTAGTGACTTAGCAAGACGCTGCCTCAAAATAATGTTTTTAACTGGGGCTGGAAGTGTAGCTTAAAGTGAAGACCTTGGGTTCAAGTCCCTGTACTGGAAGGGGGGAAAGAGCAGAAGGACTTTCACATTAAGGTTTAGACCCACTTTATTCATAAGACCTAAACTAGAAACACTTCAACTGTTCATCTGCAGGTGAAGGGATCACCTGTGGTGTGTGAATATCCAAACTATGGAATACCACTGAATAACAAAAAGGAGCAAACCAGTGGAACATGAACAATATGGATGAATTTCAAAAACAGGATGTTTTAGAGAGTTAAATTAGTCAGGCAAGTTTTAACCCAATTATATGACTCTTTTCACACAAAATGTCAGACAAGACACAATGTGTGGCAACAGAAAGCAAATCAGTAGATCGATGATTGCCAAGGATAGGGCTGGGAGGCAGTTGATTGAAATATTTATGCCTTAGTAATGGTTACATGAACATGCACAATTGTCAAAACTCCTTTCAGTTGGATGTATCTTATATATAAATTATGCCTCAACAAAGTTGATTTACTTAGGAATGGTTATCATCCACATTTTTAAAAAACACTCTGGTTGACAATTCACCTTAAGAGGAGACAATTTTTAAAGGCTAGAGGCTTCTATTTTTTACCAAAACCTTGTTGTTTGTTGTTAATGACTTATTTCCTACTCATCAGCTGCAAACAACACTACTTCGAAAATTTACTGTTGAATAATTATCTTGATTGTGGCCCAAATGTTTCCCAAAGATTTATTTAAACAATTATCTAAAATGAAAAGTTTTCATCTTATAAGAAAATGAGTGACATGGAGTAATAGCTAAAGCACTCTGACTGGATCCCTGCAAAACCAAAAAATTATGGATACATCTACATGGCTGACTTTATTGAGGAACTCATTTCTCTAGGAAATCTCCAAAAGCAAATAGGTGAACTGTTTCATCAATGTTTAATTGGAGTGTTCACTTCAGGACAGTCTATAAATCACAATACACCATGTTCCCAGAATGAGGAATAAAACTATGCATAACAGCTTTTTCAAGAAACATGTATTGGGGCCAGGGAGATTGCTCAGTAGAATAAGTGCTTTCCTGGCAAGCGCAAGGGCCTGAGTTCAATCTCCGGTTCCACCAAAAAAAAAAAAAAAAAAAAAAAAAAAAAAAAAAAAAAAAAAAGGAACTGTTTAGGGCCGGGGAGATGGCTCAGTAGAGTAAGCACTTCCCTGGCAAGCACAAGGGCCTGAGTTCAATCCCCTGTTCTTGGAAAAAGAAAAACTACATCTCCAAGAAACATGTATGGATTGTAGAAGGCAGGCCAAGCACCAAACAGGTGCAGGGCCCTACATGTGCAGGGCCTTCGTGAGTGCTGCTCTGTCACTCTCGCTGTGGCAGAAGCCTCATTGAGCGGCAGCCCAGGCCCAAACCATTGAGAAAGCCTTGGTGAGCCCTACTCTGGCCCCATTGTGGGAGCATTGCTGAGCTATGGTTCACCCCACTCCACTGTTGCAGAAGTCATAATGAACCCTAGACATCAGGAGCCTTGGTGAGCCTACTTTGCCCCCCCCACACACACACACACTGTCACAGGAGCCTTACTGACTTGCACCCCAACCCCTACTATCATTGCTGAGCCTGTATGAACACTGGGAGCTTCACAAATGTCAAACTGAAGGAGCAAAAGGCAATCTCAGACCCCCAGCCCACATAGGACAAGCCCAGGAGGCCAGGACATAGAACTTGGAAGTGACATATCCGAAATTTCTAAAATGATACCAAATTAAGTAAAGAAACAACTCCATTTGGCTATAGAAGAAATTAGATCACAAAAAAATATCCCAGGTTAAAAAAAAAAGAAATGACAACAATCATGAAAGAATTGATCATTGCATCTAAAGAAGATGTAGATTTAAAAAGAGTCAAGGAAATAGCTCAGCAGCATAAGCACCTGCCTAGAAAGTGCAAGGTCCTGAGTTCAATCCCCAGTACAAAAAGAAAATTAGAAAAATGACAGAAATATTAAATGAGCAATACAGGAAATGATTATAATACATCAAATAATTCAAATAGATATCCAGGAAATCAAGATTTCAATTTGGCAAAACTACTTGAACTAAACTAAAGATAGATTTTTCAGACCTTAAAGATGGCAATGCAGCTATTGATCTTGAAAGAAAAGACATCTCAAAAATAACAAGGAACAAAGAAATAAGAACTCAACAACTGCAAGAAGATGCAAAGAAAAACAATATAAGACTGATAGTTGTCCAAAAAATGCAAGTATAGACACAAATGACAAAAAAGACTACTTACTGAAATAGAAAATTTCCTAATCATGGGCAAAGAATCTGATATACAGTTAAGTTAGACATATTGAATTCCAATTAGCCAAAACCAAACTAAATCTACACCTAGACACATAATAATCAAGATCCCAGAAATTCAGCAAAAGAATAGAATATTAAAAAGCTGTTAGAAAAGAGAAACATTGCTTATAATGGAAAATCCATTCGAATCACAGAAGATTTCTTAACACAAACCATAAAGTAAAGAACTTGGAGTGAAGTATTTCAGATCCTGAAAGAAAACAACTTCTAATCCAGATTTATGTACCCTGTAAAACTACCTACCAAATTTAATGGAGAAATAATATAGTTCTATGAGAAAGAACAACTCAAGAAATTCATGACCACCAAACCAACCCCACAAAGAGTACTGACAGGTAGTCTAGAAAGTGACAAAAATGACCACAATTTCAAAAGCAACACTAAAAAAGAACCATTAAGCAGAGACAACAGTTAAACAGAGAGGGAAAGTATGGAATCTACGGCAGGAAAATAACATAACAAAGACAAACCAATACATATCAGTTATAACCATCAATGTAAATGGCCTCAGTTCACCAATAAAAAGAAGCAGACTGAAATAGTAGATCAAGAAACAAAATCCAATGACATTCTATATAAATAAAATACATTTAATTCAAAATGAAATTTATAGACTGAAAGATCAAAGAATGGGAAACAATACTGTAAGAAATAGCAACCGAGAAAGAAGTAGGGGTAGCAACTTTGGTTGCTAATAATGTGAACTTCAAGCCAAGAATGATCAAAAGAGATAAAGAGAGTCACTATATTAAAAACAGATAAAAAGAGTCACTATATACCTGTTAGGGGAAAATTGTAAGAGGAAGAGATAACTCCAAATATATATATGCATCCAGTGTAAGAGCACCCAACAATATAAGACAAATTTTAACATACTTGAAAAATCAACTGAGCA
>NW_004524641.1:4513450-4514355 GCF_000260255.1 Octodon degus | reverse complement strand
TCTCAGCAAGATACTGCATGTGAGGCACTTGACACAGTGCTTGGTATATGTTAGATCCTTACTTATCAACATCACTATTAAAGAGCTCAGAGTACTTCCATAGTCCACAGAAGCATCAGCAGAGAACAGTGGCATCATAGTCAGTTATAAGAGAGAATGGAGAGTTGTAGGATTTATTTAATTTATGATGGCTCACATTCCTGAATTCACTAGATCTTAAGTGATTCTGCTTTAATGTTTAGTTCTTTACTAACTCATTGTGAGCACGGTATATCAGAGACAAAAGGAGTGCTGCTGTTTCCATTGTTTGTTTCTTGTCAATTGTCATTCCCTGTTCTTTGCTACTCTGCTGCCTTCCTGACTTCTGGCACCATAAACTGTTTCTCCTCTGAGACACCCTCCTTCCTTACTGCCCTGCCTTGGACCCAGTCAACTGTGGACTGAAACCTCTAAAAAGTGTGAGCCAGAACAGAACTTCCTCCTTTAACTTACAGCTGTAAGTATTTTGTCTCAGCAGTGAGAATACTAACTGAGACAGAAAGCTTCCAGTTTTTTCACCATTTACTATGATGTTGGCAGTAACTTTGTCATAAATGGCTTTTATCAGTGTAAAATAAAGTCTTCTATACCTACTTTTTCACTCTCTTCATCATTACAGAATGTAGGATTTTGTCAAAGACATTTTCTATATCTATTGAAATAATCATGCAATTTCTGTCCTTGCTTATATTTATAGGCTATATTGCATTTATTGGTTTGCATATCTTGAACCATCCCTGTATCCCTGAAATGAAGGCTACTTGGCCATGATGTATTGTCTTTTGCATGATTCACTGCATTCTGTTTGCAATGTCTTGTTGATAACTGTTGCTTCTATATTCATTAAAAAGCTTGGTCTGTAGTTT
>NW_004524641.1:4508388-4509385 GCF_000260255.1 Octodon degus | reverse complement strand
AGCGCAATTCTTTTCTGAAATAAAAAAAGAATTCTCAGAACTCATAGCATCTGAAGTAAAGAAGCAACTACAGAAACATAGGGAGGAAACACAATCTAAAAAAAACACTGCAGTAAAAGAATTTATAACTTCTTCTAAAGAAGACATTGATAAAAAAGAGAGGAGATTAGAAAATTGATGGATTCCTTGAATGAGGAATAGATCGCATGAAGCAGAGTCAGAGATATAGAGGAATTAAAATCTTAATAACAAGCTTGCAAAACCATTTAAGTGAAAGTGAACACAGAGTTTCAGATCTTGAAGATGTTGGTGGAGCTAGTGAAAAGGTAAGAAATGATCTCATAAAAACAACAAGGATGCAGGAAAGAATAATCCATCACCTGCAAGATGATGCAAAGATGAACAATGTGAGACTCATAGGCATCAATGAGAAAGAAGAAGTCAATACAAATGACATTAAAAAAAAATATGGGCAGAAATAGCAGAAAACTCCCCTAAAAATTTGGGACACTACTGAATTACGTGATGTTACAGTACAAATTCTCATATGTCCTGAGTCTTAATTGACCTCGGACAGCTATGACCAAAATGTTGGCTTTTCTTGCGGCTCTCCTTTTTCTCTAATTTTGGTCTAAAACTTAGGTTATTAACCCTCCAGAAGACAAGCTTATTGTTATTACCATGCAACCTAGGCTATTAAGCTTAACCTCACTATCTGTCTGAATACCAAACATCTTAGGCATAACATGGAACAGGTATTTTTTCTTCTGAATTCTTTAATTTATTGACATAGAGTTTTGTGAAGTCATTTATAATACTCTATTTTAATTTTGGCAGTGTACACTGAGATTTCACCATCATGTGTTGTTTTGATCATTTATTTTTCCCCATAATTTTATTGATAAACAAATAGCAATGAGACAGTTTCAAATCAAATTGGTAGGACAGTTTCAATAATCTATACATTGCATACATTCTTCCTAGTGGTTAATTGCTG
>NW_004524641.1:4489722-4507748 GCF_000260255.1 Octodon degus | reverse complement strand
TAAGAATAGGAAGCACAGTCGCTATCTTGTTTTTTATTATTAAATGAGAAAACATAGGGCTGGGGAGCTAGCTTGTCCATCTAAGCACCTGCCTGCCAAGTGCAAGGACCCAGGTTCTATCCCCCATGCCACATTGCCAGCTCGAGAACCCCGGGCTCACTGTGCTGGTCACCGAAACTGGATGTGGTGGCACACTCCTATAATCCCAGCACTGGGGAGTCTGAGACAGGAAGATCAGTATAAGTCCCTGCTGCATAGTAAGACCCTGCACCAAATAATCAAATCAATTAATTTAAAAAAATTTTAGGGCTGGCGAGAGAGCTCAGTTGACTAAATGCCTGTTTATTCAAGCACAGTTACGTGGGTTTGCTTCCTGGTACCACATGCCACACCTGCCCCACCCCCGGGCTCCCTGAGCCTGCGACTGAGTCTGAACATGGTGGCATGTGCCTGTAATTCCAGCTGTGGGGAGGCTGAAAACAGGAAGATCACTAGGACTCCAAGCTGTGTAATGAGACTCTGTAAAATAAATAAATCTTTTCATAAAAGAAAGAAAAACAATGTAAATATACTGTTTTTATCATTCTATAACTTTTGGGCTCTGGTTTTAGGATCTCTTGTAACCTTTTAGATATAAAAGGGAAATTCTCTTAACATGTCTACCAAATGTTTAAAGTTACATAATTGCAACAATAGAGCTTCCTAAATTCAATGCAAGATCCATGTTAAGGAAAATTCAATTGTTGGCAAAAGACAAAATAGGTTTCTTTTCTGAAAAATTGTTTGAATATCAGTTATGAAATACAGTCATCCTTTAGTATCCACAGAGGATTAGTCCCTAAGATATACAAATCAAACGACACTCAAATGCCTTATGTAAGATGACATCTAACCTATGCACATTGTTCCATACACTTTAAGTCATTTCTCAATTACCTATAATGTTACAGATAGCTAAATTAAGTACAGATTGATAAGCAGTTAGAAAGAGACCAAGCCCAAGGTGGAGTCAGAACAAAAATGAAGCAACCAGGCCTGAGATTAAGGGTTGAGTGGATAGAAACTGGCCCCAAGAGAGAGACATGGTGGCTAGGCCTGCAAGTCTCCCTAGGGATGAACAACAGCTCAGAACCCTACTGAAACTAAGGCCACTTGGTTCCCCAAGCCTAACCAATATAATAAACATACAGAAACAACATAAGGGATATGTAGACAGGTAGATGACCAAAACACTGATCCTCACTCCTACCCCTTCTGGAAATGTCTTTGTTCTTCTCCATGCTATGTACCCTGTTTCTACTTATCTTTCTGTTAAACAACTGCTAGCTGAGTAACTACTTAATCCTACAAGTTGACTGTAGTATGACCAAAGATAACCTGTGATGTGATTTTACTGTATAAAAACCTCCTACACAAAGGGCCTTACTTTCTGGACCTCTCCTGCTTCTCAGTGGCTTTCTCTTAATAAAACTTTTCCTGCTCTTCACCTCCTCTGTCCTCAGCTACATTGTTTGGAGCTCTGAGACATGAACTCTACATACTTAGCAGGTTGGGAGTTATTTCTTGTGACAGTAATACCTAATACTATGTACGTGTCATGTAAATCATAATTATACTGTATTCTTTAGGGAATAATAAAAATATATTTTTACATGTTCAGGGAAGAAATAATTTTAAAAAATATTTTCCAGAATCCTCAGATACAGATGCAGATGCTGAATCCTCTGACGCAGATACAGAGATTAGATTTCTCTGTATTCTTTTTTGGTTAAGCAATTTTCATTTGTCCTAAAATTTAGTGATTTTTTTGTACAGCAAAACTTTAAAATTTTAGTTCAGTTAAAAAAAATTAACCCCAGAAATTTCTAGAGATGAGACATTTATCTTTTATCACTTCTCTGAATTCTACTTTCTGAGTACAGTGAAGCTCTTCCTGGGCTGTCTCTTGCAACCATACGTTGGCTGTCCTGTTTTCCCTGCTTGCATCTTCCCCTCACCCTTCTTCATGTGGTTAAGAAGGCTGGCTCCAAGGCAGGGTGGCATGGCACAGGGGCAAGAAAGAAGAGAAGCAGTGCAAGGCAGAGCACACAGAAGGCAACAAACAATGAGAAGAAGCAGCCTTCCTTTCTCTTTTCCAATCCAGGATGCAAACTGTCTTAGTTACTTTTTCCTTCATTGCTGGGACAAATACCCAGCACCCAAAATGAAGGCAGGAAAGGTTTACTTAGCTCACAGTTAGTGGAGGTTTCAGTCCATGCACAGCTGGCTCCAAGGCAGAGTAGCACATGTCAGGGGGCAGCAGTTCATGGCGGCAGAAAACAGCAAAGAGCAAAGGGAAGGGCAGCTGTGGCAGCAGCTAGCTAACCTCTTTCCCCTCCTTGCATGGTAATGCAGATTACCCACCTCCGGGCAGGAATAGCACTCAGATCCATAATCCCAGCACTGGATCATGAATTAATCACAAACTCTAAAAGCTGCCCCAGTGACTACATGAGGCTTTAGGGAGACACCCGTATACAAACCATAACACAAACCTATGGGTTGGTACCACCCACACTGTGGTTGGGCCTTCCTATTAATCCACACCCAGAACAATGCTAACCAATTAGTGTGCTGATCTAGTTGTCACACACCTTGAATCCATATTCACACACCCCAAATCCAGCCACCTCCAAAATTCCCTACCTATGAGCACCTGAGGTTTTAGGGGAACATCTAGACATAAGACCATAACACTTTCCACACACCCTGGTCCCTTGCCTGCGTAGCACTCGTTTCCTTCCAGAAGATTCTGTAGCACCATCTTTGCCCAACCAAGAATTTACCCACCTCTTGTGTTAGACTATAAGTTCTCTCGAGGGCATAGTCTGCGCTTCTCTTATTCTCTGTGATTTCACTGCTGTGTGCACTTTGATTTTGCAACAAACAATTGATTAATTAACGAATACTTCTCCCTTAAATTTGAAGTGTTTTGATCTTTTTGACAAGCCCTTTACCTCTGATCTAATGAGGATTCAAACTTTGAGGTTCCTCATATACCCATCGCTTCACTTGCTGCAGCTTGTAAACTCCTCCAGTCCGGTTGCTGAGTGCTCTTACATTCTACAATGGCACTATTCCATCTGTCACCTCTAGCTGTATTCAGGATTAAGCCTTCTAATTGATTTGCATCTTAAATGTTTTCAAATTAGCATATTCTTCCTGGTCATGGCTCTTTTTCTAGAAAGGGACATAAATAATCAAGAGTGGCTTTTGCAATTTGTAATGGACTGATACAGTAGTTAGTTCACTAATTTGCTCTTCAAGTTTCAATCAACTAATTTATTTAACCAGATCATCCAAATGGTGAGATTAGGGATACAGCCAGTATGCAAGAACTTGGGGGTAGAGTATAAGAGGTGGTAGATTTTTTCAGTGCCTTGAATAAGATACTTCCTTCGTTTCCTTTTTGCTTCTGGCTATATACTGGAATCTATATCAAAATCATAGGAGTTGAGCCATGTTTTTATAACATTAATTCTATGGGGAAATTATCCAAGTTTTAAATAATTGACTTATAAATTTACTTATGGAACACAGCCAGTTCATTTAGATTTCTTGTACAGAAATAGAATAAAGTAGAATATAGAAAGATAAGATTGGTTGGATTGGGTATGATACTGGATACTTGGGATAGACTGATATTCATTCATATGATATGAACAGCATAAATGGGATGGGATGGGATGGGATGGGATGGGATGGGATGGGATGGGATGGGATGGGATGGGATGGGATAGGATAAGAAGTGACTCCAGTATTTGTATCAAAAGTAAATTGCTAAGATTTTTGAAAGAGCAACAAAAAAAGAAGTTTTTACTTTAAAACACCATTTTTAGGTACAGTTGACATTTGAAGCCCACGTTGAACTTTCAGGGCTTACAGTATGAGAGGCCCTTAATGAAAAGTTCCTAAATCACAGAAGACAGTAGGACTATGGAGATGATGCAAAGCACCCTGGGTGAAGTAATAGTTTATCTCTCCCCTTCACTGCGAGCAGTGCCAGCAGTCAGAGAGGAATGAAGCTATGCCTGAAGAAAACGAGCAGTTTTCAAGCAAGGCAAACCTAAGGCTTCCAATCTGGAGGGACTCTTGAGCTCTGGGCCCTCTAGGTGTGTACCATTATCTCTTGGACCCTCTCTTGGGACTGTTCCAGTGACCTGGTCTCCTGTGTTTTCAAAAATCTTCAGATTTATCTTGGATATCTGTCCTGCTTCTCCATATATTCCTATATCTAAACAGACCTCACCATTTGGATACCTTCTGCTCATTTTAAACCTCATTCCCACTCCCCCGTTCCCTTTCCATAAAGGTTCTTATTCCAACCTCCATTAGTTCCCTAGTGTGTTTGGTGGCATAACTGGCATCTTCTTCTATTACTGGTCCCCATCTCTTCTGCCCATCGCATGTCCAATTCCATACCTCACTTCCTGTGACTCTCTTAAATCCAAGATGGCTGCCTCCTGAGGAGCCTGGCCTTGTAATAGTGGGGTCCAGCTTCTCCCAGAGTCACTTTCCTATGATGTATTTAAGGGGAGGTGGTTACGCTCATATCAGATTTGAGTCAGCCCACTCTGGCCTGCTTCTTAGCTATTGTCTGGTTCATAAATTTGCACTTATCCCTATCTGAGGCTTCTGCTTCCCTGACCATGAGATCTCCCTTAGAGCCCAGAGATGGACAAATGTCCAGGGTCTGAATCCCACGTCCTCTTTTTTCTCCTAAGCACTCACATCTTCCACCAGCTTGTTCACCAAGACATCTGTCACCAGGGCCAGTGTGTGCAGCAGACTTCAGTGGGACCATGGAGGGAGATGATGCACTCAGCACAGATCAACAGAGAACTTACAGTCACACAAGTCACCATTTGTCTGAGGTGCTTATCCTCCCCACAGGGAACTACAACCTTTCTTTAGACAATCTATGCTTGGTCCTCCACTGCTCCCCCAAATCCCAGAGTCCCCACAGATCATCTCTCACTGTCAGATACAAAGTAATAATTCCTGTGGTTTTACTTTGTAAAATAAAAAACTAAAATGATTTCCATTTGAGTCTTTCCCAGTTCGTCAACTATTCTATAACATGTTATGCTCACCAACCACCTTTCCTAGCTGATAGTTTCCTCCAAACCCCAGAAAGTGACACTGCTTCAATCTCATCTTCTATGATGTAAATGCTCCGTTTTCTGCTCACCATGTCTTTCGTCCCTGTCATGTCAGCCCCGCCTACTTCAGCCACACCAGTTACTCTGGGGCTGGCCTCCCTGGCTCTCCACTCACTAAGCCCTCCTCTTCCGCTACCACCTTCTAAAGTCCAACTCTGTCTCTCCCTTATTCTAAAGTTTCAGGAGTCTCTCTCTCCCGTGGGAGCATCTCAGCACACTGCTAGTGGGTTTTAGAAGCTCTTGCCTCCACTCTCCAGAGGATGGGCATTTCCTAAGCAAGGGGCAAGGGAAAGAGGGGCACACCTCCTGGAGTTGACACACACCCCCAAGAACACCAGCTAATCTTTCAAATCTTAACTCACACGTGGTCTTCTCCAGGGTTTCTCTGGTTGGCAGTTCCATTCCCATTGGACCGTCACTCACCCTGCCTTCTACCAGTAATGGTGTGGCCAAGCATCCTCCTTTTGGAACACTATGTCTTTCACTCTGCTTGCCACAAAGTTCAGGAATGTCTTTTGGGTGAAAAATAATTTATTTATGAATGAACAGTATGGAAGAATATGAAGAGACAAAAAGTTATGCTTGACTAGTTTGGGTCCTTCATTGGACTCCACACATCTACAGGAGGGAGACAAGTAGGACTTCCTCCACAGTCCTGCCTTGAGGACTCCACACTCATTCTCTGATGGAGGAAATTGAAGATGAACTTACTTTAGAATCTGTTATCTAAAGGGGAGATATGCTTGGACTGCTTTGAGCTCTAAAATTAGCAGAATATGGATTCATACTTTCCTAGACAGCCTGTGCTCAAACCAGCATCATTATTCTCAAGTGCAGTGAATAAATGTGTTTGATTAGTATGAAAACAGAACTTGAGGACAGATTCCACTTTTTAAAAATAAATAAACTTGTTATGGAAAATTACTGTGGATAAGCATCTAGGCTGTGTACTGCCAGCTCCAAGAGCAACCGTGGTGTTTTCAGATGCAACATTAAGACATACAAAGACACTCAGAGACACACATGCACAAAGATTAAAATTAGTAGGCAGAAACAGGAGGCTTTTTATGAAACTTCTGATTCTAAAAGTATCTTCTGAGCACTTTGTCCCATGTGCCATTGGGTGGCTGACAGGGGAAGGGGTGGTGTGGGCGCTGGGTTGTTAGCACTTGCGGGTACTTGGGAGGTGGGAGGCTAGGACCAAAGAAGAAAGCTGGAGCCAACAGCCAAGCTAAGGGTGGTGCCAAAAAGGAGCAAGGAGTGCTACTTTACTGACTTGAAGCTTTCTTGCAGCACCAATTTTTCCTTGTTCTGGCTTTGTCAAACCCCTGCAGTAGGAGCTCCACATCATGAAGATAGCAAATCCATACAGCACCCAGTAGGACACAGCTCCGTGGGTTCTCAACCCTACAGGTTGCTCACAACAAAGTCCATTCACATGGAGGCCCTGAGTCAACACTACTAACAAAAGAACTGCCTATCTGTGCACACCAGGGAAAAGGGCATGCGCGGCAGAGAGCTGATGTGAGCTGTTGTCCTGTCATGGGCTTTCACTGGGAACGAAGCTGAAACCTGGTGTCATCAGCTCTACATTGGGCCTCCAGCGCTGTGATTGTTCCACAGTGTTCTAAAGCCAAGCTGGGGTGGGTGGGTGGTGCCAGCCTTTGAATCCAGTGTAAAGGCCAGCCAGGGTTTGCGTGCCAGTGGTACCACACTGCATGGTGATCCAGTTGGCTGGGACCTCCAACCTCCCTCCAAGTCAGGTGTTAGAATGCTTTCATGATCGCAGCATAATCCACCTAATCAGCTTCAAAAATTACAATGCTATCCACTATCCAAGTAGAAACTGTGACGATAGTCAGCAGTAACAACACCTAATATTTTTTAAATCTTTGCTTTCCACCAGAAATTGAACTAAGTGCTTTTGCACATTCAATCTCTATCAACCCTCAGACAAGTGGTGGAAAATGACTCCCACCTTATGATTATTGTGCCCTTTATGCAAAAGGAAAAGCTAAGCATTGAGAAAGGCTCACTCTTCAGTGCTTACGCGCTTGTACCCGAGGTCCTTCCTCTCACCCAGCACCACACAGTAAGGGGAGCAGGAAGGATTTGCATACCAAGGTTCACACACTTAACTTCCATATCAGAGGAAATCTTGAGTATTTATAGTGTCTTATTCCCCAAACCATGTGGTAACTATGCTTGGGGTGGGCTTGGGGCATGCATGCCATCCAAGAAGCAAAGGGACAGTAACAAGTTAGGATCGGAGTTCAACAATGCAGCCATGTTAGCTGAAGCAAAATGAAATTACCTCTGGCTCCCTGCATTCTGGTCCCACGTTAAAAGCAGTGTTGCTGGCTAGGAAAAATGTTATCCACGTGTTTCTGGTTCATTTACCCTCAACTCATCCCAGTATTTGTCTGAATATACTGTCATCTGAAATGACTTATAAAAGCTTCCCAAAAGCCTTTTAACTTGACTTTCTTCAAGTTATGCCAAGAGTAAATGGAACTAGATCATCTTAAAATTTTAAACTTAGAAACCAAAGTATCTGAAAAGGCCAAAAGGACATTATCTGCTCTGGATGGGACACATCCAAAGCTACAAGTGTAATAACTCTCAGAAGTTTAAGGCTCAAATGAGCCATTATTACCTTACAAAAATCAGAGAGGAATGGTGAAGCCTCTTTATGGATGAGATTTGAGCTTTTACACTAAACAAATACTATAAATATATTTTGCAGTTTACAGAAGTAATGGCCAATGTTTAAGCCAGGATTTTCATAATCAAATGCAATGTGCATTGCATATATACCTTGCATACTGAGAGCCAAAGCAGGTGGGTGTTACTGTGGGAGTATGGGACTGGAAAAATCATCCACACTTCTGAGCAACAGCTGCCTTCCAAACAGCCTGGTCACCTCAGCAGCACCACTCAGTGTGTCCTGCTCTGCACACTGTGACCAGGCACCCATTCATGGAATAAGGCATTCTGCTGAGGACATAAATCCAGCCAGCTAAATAGAAAAGAGTAAGTAGACTGGATTTGAGAACCTCCACCACCCCAGAAGGCTAAAGCAGGTAGAATTCTGTGGGCTGTGGGATTGCGGAAATCCTGCTAAGTTTCGCTCTGTAGGTAGCTGAAGTTAAAGCCTCTCTAACATGTCCTTATGAGTGGAGGAATAGTCCAAGTATTTCCTTCACTGAAGCAAGAGGCACCTCCAAAGATGAAGACCTCTTGAGAGAATTGGACTTTTTTCATGAAAAGTAATAAGATTAGATATGTGTTATATAAACAATCAACTATTGGGGTGGTGATTGCAGTAGGGGGTGTCTTAATAGTGTTCCGGCCATCTAAGTACACAATGCAGCCAGCCATGGAGAAGACAGAACGTAGGTCTCATTTAGATGTTAGTGAATTGTGGACTTTCATGCTTGCTTGATTTTTCCCTCAGAAATTTTTTTTTTAAATGAAGTTTCTAAATTCTTTTAAAAAGAAAATCCCTCTGAATTTTTTTTCCTTTTTTCAACAGCATATTTCTTATCTAGAAGAAAAGTCAAATCATTTCATCACAGGAGCCTTTCTGCAGAGGAACTCATCTACCACATTCATCTTTCTTTCAAACAGGCAGGTAGTTGGAAGTTAGGAATGGTCCCCAGCTGGGGCTTCTAACATTCACTCCTCTCTGCCTGGCTTTCTTCCTTCAGAATTGCTATTTAATGAAAACAGACTGATGCCAACCCTACAGAATCAATGGCCCCCTGAAAAGTAAAATAAAACAGTAAGGAAAGGTAAACATCAATATTTGATTCTGTACTTCAAATAAGAGTTCCTGTGTTCTTTTCCTTCAAAATCTTTTTGAAACTAAGGTTTAAAAACCAGTTTCTATTTCAAAGAACTGTTAAGGAAAACTTTGAATGTTGTGAATAGGAGAGCCCAAATCATGAGGCAAACCTTTTGGGGATCTTTATACATGAGAAGACCCTAAGGAGAGACTATAGTCCATAGTTAGAGTGACACTGAACTTTGGGCAAAATAGTTTCTCTCTCCTGTAGCACATATCTATTGCTGTGTAACAAATGAACACAAATTTACAGGCATCGAACAATCCATTCTTAGAGTCTCAGCATTTCTGTGGAGGAGGAAATGGTCCAGTTAAACTGGGACCTCTATTTCAGGGCCTTTCAGATGGCTCCACCAAGGGACTGACCAGAGCTCAGGTCTCACCTGATGGCTCAGCTGGGGAAGTAACCACACCCAAGTTCACTTCTGTAGTTGTTGGCACAATTTTGATCTTTTGAGAGTTATGAGGTTGCAGCTGTGGCTTCTAAGTGGACAATGACAACTTAGAACCTACAGCCCTGGGGTGATAGGGATCCCATTGAGTTTCTCTTTGTGCACTGTCCTGCTTAAGTCTTTAAGATGAGCTGTGTGGAGAGAGTAATTGTATTCTGTGACACCTGGATGTCCCCAACTTGGTAATTTACTTTATCTAAGCTAACAAGGGAGTAGGGGGAGATCTGCTAGCATGATAGAAACTACAATCTTATATATCCTACCCAAGAAGTGGCATCTCTTCACCTCTGTCATACCTTGCCCATGAGGAGCCTGTCACTGAGCCACTCACATTCTGGGGGAGGGTTATCACAGGGCATAACTTCCAGGAGACAGGCATTGTTGAATACTCTCTTAGATTATATCTTTCACTTCTCTGGATTTAAGTTTTCTCATTTGTAAGATAGGAATGACAATGATTTGTATTTCATTTGATTGTTGAAAGAATTGAATGTGTTTATTTGTATAGAGAGATTAGAAAAAGGTCTAACACAGAGTAAGCACTCAATTCATATTAACTACTATTATCACTAGTTTCGTATTTATTTTTCCTTAGTATTATGTGTGACAAACCAAGCTCTTCTGGTTTCCCATTAACAGATAAAATATATATGATAGGGAAAGTACCAAGGTCTGGCATGGCACCATAAACTGACCGGCATAAATGCCACCCAAATTAGAATCCAGCTGCCTCTACCCTACCCTGTTATCAATCTAACAACTCTGGAACATCAGTGAAAATGGGGATGATTTCTAGTTAAGATAGGAGAAATGGACTGGGGATATGGCTCGGTGGAATAAGCACTTCCCCGGCAAGCGCAAGGGCCTGAGTTCAACCCCGGTTCTGCAAAAAAAAAAAAAAAAGGAGAAATGATTAAAATACTTCATTACCTAAATCTTGATCCCCTTCAGCTATTGCTATGATCTCAAAAAGTAACTTGTTTATTGACTCTAACTCTTAAATGACACATCCACTTTCTGTTTCTAAGTATTATTCTGATCATAAATTTACCAAAAATAACTCTGAGTGCATGACCATCAACTCAGCTTTGTCTGCTCTGTCTTCTGGTCTGGCCTCTGCACATGTGGAAGGGGTGATTTTGCTACTTGGATCTCTTTTCAAGAAAGTCCACTGTACAAAAATCCAACCATTAACCCTGGTACTGTTCATACAGACAGCAAACATATTTTTTCTCCTTAGCAAGAGAATGAGCCATCAGCCTCCCTCACAGTGTGTACTCCTCCAAGCATTTATGGTTTAGAGATTAGATTCACAACTGGAGGCAAAGAAGCAAAACCAAAAGTTAGGCACTCATTCAAGTGATGATTAGACACTGATGAATCTCTAAAAGTTGTAACATAAATAGAGGGAAAGAGTCTTCCATGCACAAATGGATATGCTCCATGTGTCCCACTTCATTTCCTACTTAGACCATGAAATCCTGCAGGAGAAAGGCAATCATGTTCCAGGCACTTATGAAACCCTGGTGCTTTGCCTGATGCCACACACAATCAAGCCCTCAGTATATGTTTGTGGAGGTTCTCAGTGACAGGATGTCCAGCTCATTATTTGTCAGATTAGTGATGTCCTCTAAGTCAAAAGTTCTGATTTTAAGTACAATCACTGTTCTTAAAATATAAACATATTTATTAGCTGATCAATGAAGACAGGTTTCAACAAGTAGAAATTGGTCATCTATCCATATGCAAACAAGTAAATCTTAAACTAAACTTTACACCTTGTGTAAGTATTAACAAGCACATTATTGTCTAGAGGTGAAATGTAAAATTATACAACTTAGTAGGAGAATTCATGGTAGAAAATCTTTGTGGTTTGGGTTATTTGAAGAATTCCTAGACATGTCAATATAAGCATGATCCAGAAGAGAGAAAATTGATAAATTGGACTTCATTAAGATGGTACATTTTTGCTCACTGAAAAATTACTATTAGAATGGAAAATATAAGGGACAACTAGAAGAAAATATTTGCAAGTTATTTAACTAACAAAGGGCTCATATTGAGAATGTAAATAACTCTCAAAACTTAACTATGAAAAAATCAAATAAAATTTGTGCAAAGGACTTACACAGACACTTCACAAAGACATTGAAAGCGCATAAAGCAATCATTATGAACAATCAGGAAATGCAAATTAAACCCATGATGGGATACAACTACATATCTATTAAAATAACTAAAATTTAAAATGTTGAAAATATCAAGTCGCAGCTAGGATACAGAGTAACTGGTGCACTCATTGTTGCTTGTAGAAATGCAGGTGATAATGCTACTTTGAAATAATACATAAATTTATATATACACTTAGCATTTGGTCCAGTGGTCCACTCCTGAGTACCCTAGAAGAAAAAGTTTTGTTCATACAAAAGCCTGTATAGAAATGTTCAGAGTAGCAGTAATTGTCATTGCCCCAAACTAGAAATAACAAAAAAATCATTGAACACAAGTAGACTGTGGTACATCTAGAAAGTGGAATATAACTTATCAATAATAAAAAATACAGATACACCAATATTTTGGATGATTCTTAATTGTGCTGTGTGAAGGAATACAGGTCAAAAGGTTATGTACGTGTTCACTTATATAATACTGCAATAGTTAATTGTGTTTGATTAACTTAAGAGATACCCTTTGAGACTAATAAAGTATATTTTTAGATATGCCTGAATGGGTCAGAGAGACATGACCTTAGGGACTCTGTCTGGTTCCTGGCCCCTTCCTTCCTAGCACTCTTCCCCTGCACCCTGCTCCTCAGATGTATGAACTAAAAAGCTTTGCTCCACCTCTCTCTTCCACTATAATGTCTCTGCATTGGAGCCAGCTACCATGGACTGAGACCTCTAAACCGTGAGTCAAATAATCCTTTCTTCATTTAACTTGTGGGTGTCAGGGGCTAAGTTCCAGCAATGGGAAAACTGATCAATACAACCATGGAAAGCTATAGCTCTAGCAAGGAAGAGCTCAGTGATTGCCAGAGGCTGGGTGTGATGAGAGTGTGATGGTAGGCTAAAGGAATTCTTTAGTGCAATGGAAGTTGTCTGTGACTAACTGTGGTAGTGGTAACATGGGACTACTCATGTATTAAACTTCATAGAACTGCAGTAAGGCCAGGGCAGCCATTTCACTGTCTGATCATTTACAAATAGATTAAGAGGGATAGATCTCATTTTACAAAGATAAACTTTATGGCTTGATCCACCTTATGATAATTTTCCATATAAAATGAGAAGATTCCTGTTTTTAAAAGCATGTGGCTAATATCCCCTAACATAATCTCTTCCATATAGCAAAAAAGGAAAAATAGTAAAACTTACTATTACATGAAGAACAAAGACAAACAACATCAGAAAGTTTTCTCCATATGAACAAGGGAACTGAGTAGAAAATGAAATTTAGAACCTCCTGTATTATTATTATTATTATTATTATTATTATTATTATTGTATTTTAGGGAAGAATCTACAGGGTATTCAGGGTCTCACTATTAGATTGGACTTGTAGTGATCTGCCTATTTACAGCTTACCAAGAGCTGGGATTACAGGCACACGCCACCATGCCCAGGCTCAATTCTTGTCTCAGTGCACCCTGGGGGCAGGGCAGGCAGGGCAGGACCAGGGATCGAACCCCTGGCCTTTGTGCCTTCTTGCAGTTGCTTTAATCCGCTGACCTATTTGACCGGCTCTTAGCTCCTGTATTAAATGCACCTCAAAATAGGTGGAAAATTAGGCCTCCAAAATTCAAATACCCAATCCAAAAATGGGCATCTGAGATGAATATACACTTCTCAAATGAAGAAATACAAATGGCAAATAAATATACGAAAAAATGTTCAACATTATTGGCCACTTGAGAAATACAGTTTAAAACAACACTGAGATTCCATCTTACCCTACAAAGAATGGCTATCATCAAGAAGTCAACCAATAACAAATGCTTGAGGAGCTGTGGGTAAAAAGGAACCCTTCTGCACTGTTGGTGGGAGTATAGACTAGTACAACCAATATGGAAATCAGTGTGGAGAGTCCTCAAAAAGCTATGATTGGAGGTTCCATTCAAACCAGCTATTCCCCTTCTGGGTATTTTTCTAGAAAAACTGAAAACATCATTCCACCGCAATTTATGTACACCCATGTTTATAGCAGTACTTATAAAGTAGTCTAACACTATTTGAAGATAGATTGCAATAAGTTGCATGTGTATATTAGAAACCCTAGAATAACCACAACACAAGTAATATGAAAGGATGTAACTAATATATATTAGAAAGATAAAGTGTATTGTGGAGATAAAATGAAACAACAAAGCATAATGCAAAAGAAAGAAGAAAAGGGTAGGTAAGACAAAAAATGATAACTTTGACTCTAATTATATGAATGATTACATAACACATAAGTGATCTAAAAACATTTCACCTAAAACATTGAGGCAGAATAAAAAGGCCAGGCCCAAATCCATACTAAGAAGAACAGTTCTGGATATATTGGTACAGGCAGATTAAAATATAAGAGTATAAGCATAAAAACCATACCAAGAAAATTCTAATCAAAATGAGAAGTTGCTATATAATATCAAATAAAGGAGACTTTAAAATAAGGGATATTAGCAAAGGTAAAAGGAATATTTCATAATGATGGATTCAGCATGTCAAGTTGTAATAGTTGATATATTGTGTCAACTTGAGAAGTTTAGAAGGTTAAATGAGTAACTCAGCAGTTCTACATCCTGGGGTATAGAGGACATGCCCTACAGCGGCTGCTCACACTCCAGGATATTTTAAAGGTTGATTCACTATGTCAACTTGAGAATTTTACAATTTTAACTAAGTGACTCAGCAGGGGGCCAGAGTCCTCACTGCATAAACATCCTGATCTTGTGTAAGGGAAAGAGGGAGATGAGGTGACTGCTACACTTGCCCCAGGACAGGTAGCCTGCTTACAATATAAGGGAGGAAACGAAGATTGTCGCCCTTTCTCATGTGTGTGTTCTTGTGGCTTTTGCGGTCTTCTGCTGCCTTGGAGTGTTGCGTCTGTGCTATGCCACCCTACCTTGGAGCCAGCTGATTGTGGACTGAAACCTCCACAACCAGAGCTAACTAAACCTTTCCTTCTTTAACTTTAGGGGTTGGATATTTTGTCTCAGCAATGAGAGAAAAGTCACTGAAACACAAGTTCCTATAGCAATCCTAAATACATACCTACCTAATAACAGAGCTTCAAAATATATTAAATAAAAATGACTGAAAGGGAAGGAGTTAGACATTATAATTATATACTCAGAAACAAAAAAAAACCCTAAGTTATTAGAATACTAGGGTTCAGTGAAAGAGATTTAAAAGCTTACATTTCAACAATTCCCATGTATACTATCAGCAACCAGTTGTGAAAGGTAAATAAAAAGAAAATTCTACTCGTAAAAACAACCAAAATGCTTTACATTTCAGGAAAATCAAAAAGTCCTCCTTGAAAAATAAAAATCTTTTCTGAGTAATGTTTTTTCAATGACTACAAGTAGTCCTTAAAAGATGATCCTTACTCTCTCCCTACAAACTTGGTTCAAGTCTGAGCCTTGAATCCTTATAAAAACTACATGGAGTCTCATAACTTTCCAACCTCCTGCAGGAAATTTTTAGTATTTCAAAAGAGATGCAGAACTCAATCATTAAATGACACATCTCCCAGAAAACTTCTTGCCATATAGTAAGTCCCTAAATAATACTAAACAGAAGGATATGGAGATAGATAGATAGATAGATAGATAGATAGATAGATAGATAGATAGACAGATGATAGATAGATAGATAGATAGATAGATAGATAGATAGATAGATAGATAGATAGATGAAAGAAAGACGTGAAGGGGCCTTTAAACAACTGATCAATCTATGCCCATCTCTCTCAGAACTGGCTCACATTCAAAACAAATGTTATGTGTTTTAGGCATAGAGGAAGTTGAACTCCTAAATTGCATCCTGCACTTGATTCCAAGGCACTTGTATCAATCCAAGTCCCACCTTGCAAGTGACAGAATAAGTAGAGACTCTTCTCACTGTTGCACAGAGACAAGTGAATTGCATTGAGGCCTTATATTTTGTGACTCTAAACTGTTGAGTACTTTATCAGAAAATGTGTGGTTTTTCCCAAATGATCATCTCAAACGATGCAGGAAAGGCTTTTGAAAAGTCCAACTCTCATTCATGTTCAAAGAACTACAGAAAGTTGGAATAGATGGTCTCTAATTCAATATGATAAAAGTAATCTATGACAATCCAATGGCTAACATAATTCTAAATGAGGAAAAACTGAAATCTTTTACTTTCAGATTTGGTACAAGACAAGGATGTCCTCTATCACCCCTGCTATTGCACATACTTCTGGAATCACTAGTTAGAGCCATTAGACAAGAGAGAGAAATAAAAGAAATAAGAAGAGGTAAAAAAAGAAGTTAAATTATAATTATTTGCAGATGACATGACATTTTACTTGCAAGATCCAAAAACTCCATGAAGAAGCTACTAGAATTGATACACAAATTCAGTACCATAGCAAGATACAAAGTCAATACCCAAAAGTCAATAGCATTTCTCTACATGGATAACAAACACACTGAGAGGGAAATTGGAGAAACAATACCTTTTAAATAACACCAACAAAATGAAATATCTTGGAATTCATCTAACCTAGGAAGTCAAAGATCATTTCTAGGAAAATTACAATACTAGTGAAAAAGAGATTGTAGAAGATTTCAGAAAATGGAAAGATATTCCCTGCTCTTGGATAGGAAGAACCAACATCGTAAAGATGGACATACTCCCAAAATTGCTGTACAGACTTAATGTAATCCCTATCAAACTACCACCAACATACCTCTCAGACCTAGAGAAATCATTCCTAAAATTTATTTGGAACCAGAAAAGACCTAGAAGAGCAAAGGTAATCCTGGGCCACAAAATAAAGGCAGGAGGCATTACAATTCCTAACTTGAAATTGTACTACAAAGCTACGATGATAAAATCACCCTGGTACTGGCAACAAAATAGACCTGAGCATCAATGGAGTAGACTAGAAGACACAGAAGCCTCTGCAAACACACACAACCACTTTATCTTCGACAAAGGGGCCAAACATGCTTACTGGAAGAAAGATATCCTCTTTAACAAATGGTGTTGGCCTTCTCCAAACAACTTCGCTAACAGCCTCTCCCAGTGCTTCTCTAGTTCTGCCTCTTCTGCTGCTGACAACAGTCCTCAAGTGGGTCTCCCACAGCCAGCACCATGCTAGTTTAATTCAGCTCGGTGTAACTGGTTGATCACCAGTTGGTAACCCGCCACAGTGGAATTCCACATAGAATCTATCCCTTTGAAGTTCTTCACACCTAGCATCCCTCCTCTCCCCTATGTTCCTCTATCTTCACAGACTCTGGTCCTATTCTATGTAATAAAAGGTGTTTCCTCAAGGTTATGTTTTTATAAATTGAAATGTTGTTTTAGTTTAGATCTTAAATTTCTCCCAAAAGCTTATCTGTTGAGGACTTGGTCCCCAGTATAGCAAAATTAGAAGTAGAGCTTTTGGGAAGTGATTGGATCACGAGGGCTCCGACATAATAAATGGACTAATCCATTCAAAATAAAACAAATGGTGTTGGAAAAACTGGCTCCTACTTGCTGAAAACTAAAATTTGACCCAGGTCTACCACCATGCACTAAGCTACAGTCAAAATGGAATAAAGATCTACACATTAAAACAGAAACACTAAATCTCCTGGAAGAGAAAGTAGGAAGAACTCTTGAAAATATAGAGAGGGGTAGGTGAAGAGTTCATGAACAAAAATCAAGTTGCACGGGTAACACTTGAAAGAATTAACAACTGGGACCTGCTCTTCTTCAGAAGTTTTTGCACATCAAAAGAAATTACCAACAAAGTGAAAAGACAACCCACAAATTTGGAAAAAAATCATGACAAATAAGCACTCAGACAAAGATCTTCTCTCTAGAATTCATAAAGAACTACAAAACATTAGGGCTAAAGACCCAATAAAGATATGGGCATCTGTGATGAATATACACTTCACAGAGGACAAAATTAAAGAAGCGAAAAAATATATGAAAAAATGCACCACATCACTAACCATCTGTGAAGTGCAAATTAAAATAACATTGAGATACCATCTCACCCCACAAAGAATGGCTATCAAAAAGAAATCACCCAACAACAAATGTTGGAGAGGCTGTGGGGTAAAAGGAACCCTTCTCCACTGCTGGTGGGAATGTAGACTGGTACAACCATTATGGAAATCAGTGTGGAGACTCCTTAGAAAACTTTGACTGGAAATCCCGTTTAAACCAGCTATTCCTCTATTGGGAATTTTCCCGGAGGATCTGAAAACATCATATCATAGTGATATATGTGTGCCTATGTTTATAGCAGCACAATTTGTGATAGCCAAATCTTGGAAACAACCAAGATGCC
>NW_004524641.1:4486917-4489622 GCF_000260255.1 Octodon degus | reverse complement strand
ATAGTGATATATGTGTGCCTATGTTTATAGCAGCACAATTTGTGATAGCCAAATCTTGGAAACAACCAAGATGCCTGTCACCTGAGGAATGGATGAAAACAATGTGGTATTTTTATACAATGGAGTATTACTCACTTGTAAAGAATGATAAACTCGAAGCCTTTATATATAAGTGGATGCCACTTGAAAATATACTCACAAGTGAAATAAATCAGACTCACATGTGTAAATAGCGTATAGTCTCTCTAGTATAAGAACTCAAAGAAAGAAATAAAAATAGAAAGGCATAACACTATTAAAAGGAAAGCAGGAACTTGAGGATTAGTTAATGAAGGGAAGGCAAGGAGAAAAGCTAGAAAACATGACTGTGGCAAAATCATACATTTATATGCACAAGATGGGAAAGGCATCTTTTGGGACAATTGTGTCCCAAATTTTCTTTTTTTTTTTCCATTTAATTTGTCTTCATTTTTTTGACAGTTTAAAAAATGATTAATAGGAGGGTTTCAATAAGTAATACATTGTACATTGTTATCTTCTTAGTGAATATCCGTAGTATAAGATGCAGACAGGATATCCTGTCCAAACACTATTAGTACAAATCTTTCTTCTCATTGAATTTAGTGAAAGTAGCTGTATATCTCACCTAACTATTCTGTATATACAGACACAGAATAGTCCTTCCTTTGTATCCTCTTTTTTTGTTTAGTCCTGTCAGAGATGGGTATTCCATTGGAATCTAAATACTATAGGTGTGTGAATTCAGCAAAACAATCCAACACAGTCCAGCAGTCCACAATAGTAGTGGGTTATCTGTAGAAGTTCTTGACTTGAGCTTTTCACAGCTCAGCATATTAATATGGCTTTACTTTTCATACCTCATTATTATACTTTTCTCCTGGATGGTTAAGACCAAGATAGAGCAAGATCTATATAACAAGAAATGTAACTTTTCTATCTCATAAGGTCAGTCAAGTACCCCTAGAATTTATACTATAACCCTGTTCTGCAGTTTGCAGATCCTTTGTCAGTGTCAGCCTTGTGAATGAGTCATGGCCATTACTTGACCAATTTGCTCTCTGTGAAAGCCTGAGAGAATTTTTTCTCTTCAGGTGACTCTCCTTAGGTATACTCTATGTCATCAATCACATTGCTCTGTGGCCCCGTAATCTCCATGATCAGAAAATTTGGGATACAACTGAGTTACATAATGTTACAGTATAGGTTCTCCTATGTACTGAGTCTTCACTGACCTTGAAAGGCTAGGGCCAAAATGTTTGCTGTCCTTGCAGACCTTCTATTTCTCTAATTATTGGGTTGCAAACTTAGGTTGTTAACTCTCCAGAAGAGAAGCTTATTACTACCCTACAACATATGCAGTTGGGTATAACTTCACTATCTGTCTGAATATCAAACATCTTAGACATAACATGGAACAGGTATTTTAAACTTTAAGTCATGTCCCTACAGAATATGGAGGTAACTTTAAAAAATGAAAAATATTTAAAGAATATGGATAAACAATTACATATTTTACACAGCAATTTAGAAATCTAACCATATACAGCATTATAGCAGGACAGTCCTGTGACCTTTTTTTTGCTTGTGTCTTTTGTATTTATTACCCATTTTCCAAAAACAACTTTTACTTGAGAGACAGTACGGTAATAATTGGTATGTCATGACAAGAAGTACGTATTTAGAAGACCAGACTGACAGGCATTCCAAGTGAGACCCTTCCATTACACATTGCTATCTTCAGTGCAGTTGCTTGGTTCACAGGTATCAGCATGTATAGTTAGTCAGGGTGAGAATCCTACCAATTAGCTTCCAGTTTCAAAACTCTGCCGATATTTCTCAAGATCATTGCCTCGCCCATATTGCGCATATAAATGTATGGCATTTTCCCTGTCATGTTTTCCAGCTTTTCTCCTTGCCCTCTCCTCATTGTCCAATCCTCAAGTTCTCACTTTCCTTTCAATTGTGTTATACCTTTCTATTTGTATTTCTTCTTTTGAGTTTATACTAGGGAGACTGTATGATATTTACACATGTGTGTCTAGTTTATTTCACTTATGAGTATATCTTCAAGTGGCATCCATTTAAATATAAATGCTTCAAGTTTATCAATCTTTACAGGTGAGTAATACTCCATTGTATAAAAATGCCACATGTTTTTCAACCATTCCTCAGGTGAAGGGGATCTTGGTTTATTCCAAGATTTGGCTATCACAAATTGTGCTGCTATAATCATAGATACACATATATCACTATGATATGATATTTTCAGTTCCTCCGGAAAAATTCCTTGTAGGAGGATAGTAGGCTTGAATGGAATTTCCAGTCCTACTTTTCTAAGGAGTTTCCACACTGATTTCCATAATGGTTGCACCAGTCTACTTCCTACCAGCAGTGGAGAAGGGTTCCCTTTTCCCCACAGCCTCTCCAACATTTGTTGTTAGGTAATTTCTTTATGATAGCCATTCTTTCTGGGGTGAGATGATATCTCAATGTAGTTTTAATTTGCATTTCACAGATGGCTGTGATGTAGAGCATTTATTCATATATTTATTCGCTTCTTCAATTTCGTCCTCTGTGAAGTGTGTGTTCATCTTGGATGCCCACTTATGGACTGGGTCTTTAAATTTAGGGGCCCTAATGTTTTTTAGTTCTTTATAAATTCTAGAGAGCAGACCTTTGTCTGA
>NW_004524641.1:4484714-4486145 GCF_000260255.1 Octodon degus | reverse complement strand
TCTACAATCTCTTTTTCACTAGTATTGTAATTTTCCTAGAAATGATCTTTGACTTCCTAGGTTAGATGAATTCCAAGGCATTTCATTTTCATTGGTGCCATTTAAAAGGTATTGTTTCTCTAATTTCCCTCTCAGTGTGTTTGTTATCCGTGTAGAGAAATGCTTTTGACTTTTGGGTATTGACTTTGTATTCTGCTATGCTACTGAATTTATGTATCAATTCTAATATTGACTTTGTATCCTGCTATGGTACTGAATTTGTGTTTCAATTCTACTAGCTTCTTGGTGGAGTTTTTTGGGTCTTCCAAGTAAAGTATCATGTCATCTGCAAATAATGATAATTTAACTTCTTCTTTACCTATTCTTATTCCTTTTATTTCTCTCTCTTGTCTAATGTCTCTAGCTAATAATTCCAAAACTGTATTGAATAAGAGTGGTGATAGAGGACATCCTTGTCTTGTACAAGATCTTAGAGCAAAAGATTTCAGTTTTTCCCCATTTAGAATTATATTCACCCTTGGGTTGTCATAGATCGCTTTTATCCAATTGAAGGAGGGGCCTTCTATTCCAATTTTCTGTAGGACTTTGAACATTAATGAGTGATGGACTTTGTCAAAAGTCTTTTCTGTATCAATGGAAATGGTCACGTGATTTTTAGATTTTGATCTATTGATATTGTGTGTTATACTTATAGATTTTTGAATACTGAACCATCCTTGCATCCCTGGGATGAATCCTACCTGGTCATGGTGTATATTTTCTTGTTGATTTGATGTATTCTATTTGCTAGGATTTCATTGAGGATTTTTGCATCTGTGTTCATGAGGGAGATTGGCCTGTAGTTCTTTTTTAGTTGTGTCTTTCCATGGTTTTGGTATCAGTATAATACTTGCCTCCATGAATGATTATTGGAGAACTGTTTCCTTTTCAATTTCATTGAAGAGTTTGAGGAGTGTAGGGATTATATCTTCTATAAATTTCTTGTAGAATTCAACTGTGAATCTATCACATCCTGGACTTTTCTTTGTCAGCAGGATTTTTATTACAGCTCGTATTTCATTGGCTGTTATTAGGTTATTGACAGTTGTTATGTCTTCTCAATTCAATTGTGGTAATTTGTACTTTTCTAGGAATCTGTCCACTTCTTCTGTGTTTTCTATTCTGTGAAAGTAAAGATTCTCAAAGTAGCTATTGATAATCTTCTGAATTTCCACTGAGTCTGTGGTAATTACACTCTTTTCATTCTTTATTGCTTGTATTTGAATTTTTCTTTCCTCTTTTTGATGAGCTTAGCTAGGGTCTTATCAATTTTATTTAGTCTTTCAAAGAACCAGCTTTTTGATTCGTTCATTTTTTGAACTGTTTTCTTCATCTCAATTGAATTAGTTTCTGCTCTAATCTTTATGATTTCTTCCTGTCTTTGGGTTCTGG
>NW_004524641.1:4472333-4483599 GCF_000260255.1 Octodon degus | reverse complement strand
TTGACTTATGATTGACATGTTATTTTTATTTTTATTCTTTTTTACTTTTTTCCATTATTTCATTGAGAAACAAATAGCAATGAGACAGTTTCTAATCAAATTGGTAGGAGAGTTTCAATAATTAACACATTGTGTACTCTCTTCCTAGTGGTATTTTGCAGTTCATGGGAAAGTTAACAACCTTTGGGTTGCTAGGTAAAATACCTGGCTTACACAGCTTAAAGGGGGAAAGTTTACTTTGGCTCAGGATTTCAGAGGGTTCAGTGCATGGTAGGCTGGCATCATTGCATTAGGCCCATGTGGGACAGAAACAGTAGGCACAGGGCATGGAGAGAAAAGCTTTTCACTTCTTGCCAGCTGAGATGCCAGATGAGCAAGAGCACCAGAGGTAGGGGCTGTGGGATAGGTACTATCCACAAGTCTGTGCCCCTGTCATCTGCTCCCTCCATGTAAGGCCACCTCTTCTTTCTGTCACCTCCCAGTAATGCCATCAAATTATGGCCTCATTATCCACTAAGAAAACTGCAGCCCTCATAATCCAGTCATCCCTGGAAATACAAACACACCCAAAAGTGGGCTTTACTAATTTCCCAAGAATGTCTCGATCCAATCAATTGACAATAAAATTAGCTATCACATTAACTATCACTGAACTCTTTTATAAAGAGACCCCTGTTTTGGGGAGTCAACTTATGCTGTCATTTGTCTTCTTTGTGTGTCTCATTCAGTGACTCTGAAAACATGCAAAGCCGTTCTGGAATAATGTGGGATTTCTAGTTCAACAAGAAAATATACCTAAAGGTACATGATACTCAAAATTCAGAAACAGGAAGACTGGTTTCAGCTCTCCTGGTGCACTGCTGTGCATTTAATCTCAGGACCACTGTGAGAACTGGTCTGCTGGATGGTGGGAACTAGTGCCCTGTTTCAGTTCTCTAAAAACCTCGCTACAATTTCCAGCAACCTCTCACTAACATGGCAATATTGATGTTATCTAAAGGGAATTACTCTTAATAACATTTTCTTCTAAATCACACTGGAAGATGCTATCTTATTTAACCAAATGGTGTTGATTAAAAGGTTGAAATGAATGCTAAGTGAGCTGCTTTGTTTACTACTGGAAACAATTATTTCTTTAGTGCTAAGCCTCCATCTCAGTAAATTAATGTTCTTTTCCCTGTGCTTCATTGACGGCTGGTGAATTATGCAAATATTTTTCCTGTAAGAAATGAGATGATGGTCTCCATAGTCTTTATAACAAAAGATTATAAATAAAGGCAAGTTATATTTTGATTCAAAATATTGCCCATAATCTAGGTCACCTAAATTCAAGTGCTTAACCTTTAAAATCAACTCTATGAAATCAAGTTATATTTGTAAGTACATGATTTTTCTAGAGAAATTAAGTCATGCTGGTGTAACCTTTAAAAGGACAGTGATTTTAGGCCATTCTGGAAACCTGTCATTTCACTTTCCTCTCTACCACCAGTACAACAAAGAGCCATTTTCACCCTGATACCAAAAGCATAAATTTCATTGATCAGTTCGCATGGTCTGCCACAATATTATTTTCACAATAGGAGTGTTTCTATGTGAATACAGTTTAAAAGTCAGACCTCAGCACTGTGTGACTATTAAACAACAATAAAAAAATCAATGAAAACCAAATGACTCAAAGTAGTTCACAATTAACCCAAAAACTTGCCTGTACCCTTTGACCCACAAAGGAGACATTTTTAAATGCAAATGTTTCAATACTCTAATTGCTTCAAGAACATTGCTGATTAGCAATCTTAATAACACGCTAGTGCCTTGCCATCCCAATTCCCAGGATTTTGTACTACGTGTCAATATGACTCAAGAGAAAGCCCAAACCTTGGTCCCATCGGACAGATGCAACCTAGGACTGAAAGCCAGTGGTTCTCAGCTCCAGGCCACCCTGTCTCACTTGACTCTTGCCTACCCAAAGGAGAAAAGCAGCTCAATAGGCTCTGCAGTGAGGGAATGAAGTGCATCGATTGCTCGTGATTATTAGCTGGAGTGGGATGAGCCGCCTCCTTATTATGCAGATTAGCAGAGCTCTCAGTCCCAGCATATTGTGCAGATGCGGGCTAGCAGCTGCTCCTACAGATGGCAAGTACACAACTCCATTAGGATGGATCTATTGTCTCCTCCTGGCTCACGGAGAGCTGGGGCAGGCTCGGCAAAAAGAAATTGTTTCACGGTGAGATGTAAAGGCACACACACACACTCTTAAAACTCTGCACCCAGGAGACTCTTTACACAGCAGGGCTGACAGCACTCAAATTAGAAATCTACCCTAAATAAGGACTTTCGTATGTCACAATTAAGCGTGTGTATTTTTTAAAGCAGATTAACCACTAAAATTGAGTAGCATAATTCAAATTTTGCAATGCCACATTATTAAATATTCAGATTAAAAACAAATCCTAAGAGATTCATTCAGAAATTTCCACCATGTTCAGCTCTTCTGGGACCTTACGTTTTGTTAGCTCCCTTTTAAAGAGGCATGTCGGTGTTCCATAGCATCAACATGTAATAAAAAATTGAGTTCGCCCATTAAAATGTTTAGGACAATTTATCCTTCCAAAATTATTAATTGTTATGAAAAGCATAAAAGCAATTAATTCAAGTTAGTCTAAAGTAACATGTATGGATGTAAGGATCTTTTTTAAAAAAATAACTTTTAAAAATTAGTACCTAATGGGCATAATATTGGAGATGGTATAAGGTATTTTGATTGCTAACTAGTTGAAGACATTGAGCTGTGCAAAAGGTGGGTTTGATTTGGTTTTGTTTGCCTCGTTTATCACCAGTTCAACCATAGAAATCATTCCTGGTCAAGAAAGAGTCTAAAGGAAGTAGAACTTTCAGAATAGGAGAAAATTGCCAGGATGTTACAAGGAGTATGATTTAAACATCAAAATAGACATACAATGTTGAGTATGATCAGTAAGAGCTTAAAAGATTCAAGTTTGGAGTCAACTGACTGCACAGCAGAGAGAAAAGTGGTGACCTATTCAATTCTCAGTCTAATTATTGTGGGCAGCCAAAGAAAATAATGGGAAGGCATATCAAAAAGACACCTGCTATAGAATCAGAGTTAATACAGTATGAATTAAGGGGAAAGAAGAAAGGTAGAAATGTAAATATAGAGTTATGTTTTCCAAACTTCATTCCTATTACTCATCTAAAGAAATAGAGCTTCCATCATAACCCATTCCTTTCAACTTGTGATGCATTCCTGTTTCTCTATTTTATTTTATTTTATTTCTATTTTCTCATGCTATCGATGGCATTAAATGTATTTCACAACTATTTTCATGACTTACAGTTTGAAGAGAATGTAACTAAGTAGCTAATATTGAAAAGGAAATGGATCGTGTGAATGTTAGCCCCAATGGGAAAGGCACTGTGTGATCTCCTCTGAATGGCCTGTCTCAGACAGAACTGATAATTTCCAGGGTTTTGAAAGGAGACAGAATCACAAAGAACTTGCCTCCTTCTCTGGAATGAATTATGGAGTAAATGGGCAGATAGGAGCCTCAGGACTCGATTGAACAGGTCTCAAGATGGTCCCAAGGAGACATGTGGCCTTGGAAGTCATGCTCAATGTGAAAATACACTAAAGCAGATGCCCCTTAAGATATGTGTTAAGTTCTGACAAAGATATCTAAGGCAATGGAGAAAGTAGTGCATTTTATAAGATGTTATGGTAAACCTCATCATTGACCTGTGATTAGTAGTTTTAAGTGTGTTATTAAAAAAATCTGTGATGGACAGCTAAGGGAATTACTAGAGAAACGTTTGTGAGTTCACCAGATTTCAGTGTAGATTTTGTTTTTATGAAATGAACTTAAAAGAAGAAGTTACAGTTAAAGTTGGAATGGAAAAGCTTGCCACTGTACTCCACATCTGGTTGTTGCTATTTGCATTCCCTTGTCGAGCCTACATCTTCTTAAGCTTTTAGCTGGTAAATGTTGAACACTTCTGCTTCATGGTTCATTCGGAATCACAGGCCATCATACAGGCAACTGCATTGCCTGTTTTCTTCTGTCTTTTTCCATGACTCTATCTACTGCCTCATCTTGATTTATAAACAAAACCTGGAAAACCTACAAAATGAATGTTTTGTGGTTTATCTGGAAATAATACAAAAAATATTGCTGTTATTTTTAGTGAAGAAAATTTGTATAGCTTATTTCAATCTAAATAAAATGTGAATTTTGTTTTTTTTTTTTTTTTTTTAAAGGCAATGGAGAATTTGGAAGGTGAAACCCAAGGCTGAAGATAAATTTCTTTTCTGGAAAAGATCTAAGCCTTTGTAGAAGGGCAGCCCAAATATAACCAAATCACAAAGCTTCCAATGATACCCAACCACCACGCGTAAGAATGCAGCAGGTGTAAACTCTGAGACTGCGTAGTCAGAAATTCAGTGGCACAGTGAGAGCACACAATTACCACACAAAGTTTAAACAGATTGAAATGATGATTCTTCAAAGTGAATGCTTTGCCAGTTCATTAAAACTGACCCAAAGTTCATCCTGTCCTGTAAATTCATCTCAGTTCAACACACTTTTATAGAATACCTTTGAATCCATGAATTCACCGTATTCTGTTTACTGCTGTATCTTGAGTACATTCATTGTGTTACACTGAGTAGGCACGGAGTACAGGGCTGAAGGATGGATATGTCGGCACGTAAGATAGAGTACATGGAAGAACAGGCATGCATTGAGTAATCAGCTCACATTACAAGGATTTTAGAACATCAACTGTATACACTATAGGATTAGGAGAAAAGGACTTACTGCGGAGTCAGGAGCCTCCAAACACTACTGAGATGATTTTGGAAGATGAATAACAGAAGGATGGACATTCCAAAAGAGAAAAGCAGTAGAAGGCACCAACTGCAAGTAGTGTTTCTTAAGCAGAAAATAAACATCTCACACTGGGGAGGGCTTGGGCTTGAAAGCAGGGAAGGGACAGATACCCAGGTAGAAAGAAAGCCATGGTCAGATTATAGGCCCTTAATTGTGCCATGTCCAAGAGGAGCCTGAACTTGTGAACACCATGTGGTAGTGTTTTCAGTGGATGGAAGACATAGTCAAATTTGATTCAAATTCTGTGGGTTCCATAAACAGAGCCCACTAAGTTATTTACCACAAGTTTTTAAAATCGCCTTGCTGTCCTTACTGGCAGTTGTTAGTCTTTGGTGTGGGCTTTTCTTGTCTGTTGTCTGATCTTTTGTAAGACATTGGCAAAGCTAAGAGCACTCATTCCCCTGCCAGACAAGTCAGAGCATCTTTTCTAACCTTGAATTCCAGAGTTTGTGCAGGATCTATGTATGACGAAGATCTATAATATTTTTGACTTACCTACAAATCAAGGCTGCTTGAATACAAGCCCGGAACAAATGATCATGTTGATCATCAGGGAGGGTCGAAAACTTCCTCCAGTTTCAGTTAACAGATGAATTTTGAGTGTCAATAGAGCATTTGTTACAACTTTCTGGATCCAGCAACTGTTGTTGCTGATGTCTCCAAATCCTTCTTGGTACCTCTATTCACACTGTTTTTGCATCAGAGCCCTTTCCATTCCCTATTTCTGTCTGTCGAAATTCTTCTCCCTTCCCATTTGATCACATTCATTTTTCTTTTATGCCTGGATATGAGCAGATCAGTCTCCCCTGGGATTGCAACCCTAGAGGATAGGAACCAGAGTGTTTTGTCTTTGATGCACTCCCATCCAAATGCATAAGAGAATACATGAGAAAAAATGAACTAGCATATGTAAAATCCCTGAATATGATGCAAGTTACTATGAAAATGATAGTTCTTATAAAATGATTTCCTATCTCCCTTTTGTACACACACAGAGAAGAGAATTTTTTATTTTTCAATAGGTTTGTCCATCCATTTATAGCATCCACCCCAAAAGAGCACTGGGTTCACCCTAGTGTCCTCTGTTTCCCTTCTTCATTCTTCCCAAAATCCTCTTGCATTTTTTCTTCTTACACCTTTGTCTTTATGCCAGGACTTTAGCTAACACCCTGCACCATTCAGAATAGAGCTTTGCACAATCCAGATGCATGTGTTGTCCTATGGTTTGGCTTTATGTGGACAGATGTAATTAGAGTCAGTGACTTCAAATTCATAATATCTATTTGGGGACTCTATTGAAACAGGATAACTATAAACCAGGCTGAGCTGTGGCTGTCCCGTTGATTAAAGCACATCCTCTTCAGCTTGGCAGTCCCCTCCTTGCCCTACTGTCTCCTTGGGACCCAGCCAAGAGTCACCTGCCATTTATTAACATGCCCCTGCTGTTGATTTCTTACTGTAGAGGTATATTTCTTTGATCTTGTATCACTGCCAAAAGTGGGGAAAACAAAAACAGACTGGGAAGGCTGTGTGATTTTTCTTACATCCAAACTGTGACATTCATCTATTGTTCTTTGCATGAGCCCTGAACATTCACCATTCTGATCCCTGATGCACAGCGTCAGAGTCAGTGCCAATTTGATCGAGGACACAGGACCACCATGAATGACATGACACAGGGATTTATTGTGCAACCGAGGGGCATGAGGAGAAAGTTTGCAGAAATATAGTAACGAGGCTAAAATCTGTTACTGTCAGTGAGAGGGTGACAAACAGGAAAAAAAGTCTTACATGACACAGAACTGAGGAAAGCCCAATTAGAACCAGTGGAGGGAGCCAAGTATGAGAGAACACACCTGTAATACCCAGACCTGGGAAGCTGAGGCAGGAGGATCACTGCCAGCGGGAGGACAGCTTATGCTACACAGTGAGTTCAAGGCCAGCCTTAAGTATGTAGCAAGTCTGTCTTCGAAAAAAAAAAAAAAAGCCCTATCTGTCTCCCTTCAGCTCCACCCTGATCCTTCCCAAGGTGCTTCAGGGCTTCCCCAAGTTTCAGAGACACTGAAAGGAGACATCTAGAAGCAGCTTCAGGAACCACAGATGCAGCCTCTCACAACCAGGTGAACCAGCCTGCAGACAGAGATAATATTCATGAGTTGTAGGGAAGCTGGGTAGCGCAGAGCCCCATGCTGTCTTACACACGTATTAGCTGCAGATTCACATCTGCCTCCCAAATGTAGCGTAAGTTTCGCTCGTGGTGGATGTTGCTCAAGAACCAGAGGAGGGAACACTGGGAAATGAAGTTTCACCTTAGCTGAGTAACCCAGTACAAAACCACTATTGTAGACACTGGAACAACTCGGGAATTATCACATCAAGCACCACCAGTGTGACCACACTTCATCTAAGCAAATACTCCAATCTAGTAGCAGAAGAGATGGAAGGTGCAGCCTAGAAAATATATATAAGAATATATTTTAACTACTACACTTCACCACTGTGACCCAGCACCCAGGACAGCACCTTGTAGAGAGTTAATGTGTCCTACGTTTCAGTGAATTAGGTCGGCTAGTCCTGGTTACCTACCTAAGAAACAAATGTAAATTGATATTTCTGCTAGGGAAAACAATAGCAATATTATAAAACTTCTTTTGATACTTGCCTGGCAGGGGAGGCACCATGATCACGAAGGTGGTTTTCCCAGGGTGAGGCCCATCCAGTGCACTTCAGTGTGCTGATCCCTGTGATTTCCCCAAATGCAGGAAATTCAACTGCATAATCAGTGGTAGTGGGAAACTGCATTTGCACCTTGCCCTGTATATGTTGTGAGTAGTAGACCTATTTACCCTTCTTTTTGGAAGCACTGCTTGGGATGCCCCTTTCACTGTTCATTTTGGTTTCATGGTAATTTTACTTTTGACCAATAAAGATGTTTTTGAATCAAATATATTTGTAGACTTCATAGCATCTCAATTTTAAACATGAAGATAATCTTTATTTCATATAGCACCTTATGATCAAGAAATAAATCTGTGATTAAAGTATTTGCATTAAGAACAGAGATATAAACAAGACACTAAGCAAAACAAAACATGAATTACTAAATACATCATAGAGATTAATGATAGTTAGATATTTCACCTAACTGAAATATACATCAACCATTTTGCAAATTTCTTACACATAAAGATAAATGGAAAATGAGAAAAAAAAAGATTAACAAAAGTGAATCAGAAAATTAGACCCTCATTTCTTTGAATAATCAAAGAGCATCTTATTTTTATGAGAAATGCTGAAAAAAATCAAATATGAAGATAAATAAGTTTCCAAGATGTCAGCTAGAATTTTATCTTTTTTGGATAAAATATAGACTTCCTTATCAGTTCTCAAATTTACAAAGCCTAATCCGTAGAATAAATCTCTTACTCCATACCACTTTTGGTGGATCCACTTCACTGATATAGACATGTGGTACCAGGGATTCAAAATCAAGGGCATCAGGAGACAGACTCAAAAAATCCTGCCACTTCCTGGGTTAACATATCTAATTATTTAGAAGCATCCCTGTGCTAATGATTGACAATTAGGTGCTTTCAGATTTTCTGTCAGCATCACTATATGACATATTCCTAATTTAACCTGAGTACATTCTTTCTTTTAGTAAAGGCTAGTCAGAAATTTTCTGGTAAACAGACTATGATGAACATTAAAAATTAAAATATGCATTTTATAATACAATTTAATTTAAAAATTGTATTATAACATATTTAGCTCAGAAATGTACACATTTGTAAAAATTCATACCCCTTTATTTATCTTCCTAGGATAAATATTATGGCCTCAGCGCTTGAGTACTCTCAGTCCTGGAACAAATTTCAAATCAAAACATGTATTTGTTGAGCCCTATTTCCTTAAAATGTGTAAATCTAAAACTTTTCAGAAAGGTCCTCTCTCTATCCAGAAACTTCAATGTTGTTGTTGTTTGTGTATTTGGTACAGGGTCTCACTATGCAGCTCGGACTCGTAGTGATCCTCCTGTTTTGAGCCTCCCCAGTGCTGGCATTAAGGGTGTGCACCACCACGCTGGGTCTCAGTGGCTGGCTCAGTGGGCCCGAGGGCTGGGCTGACGTGGACTGTGGTGCCGGGAATAGAATCTGGTCACTGCCCTTGCCTAAATAGGCACTTAGTTTGCTGAACTATCTCACTGGTCCTTTCTACCCAGACACTGCAAAGAAGAAACCTCATTATTTCCCAGAACCCCAGGGGATCACACTGTCCCCTTTTAACACATTATGCCAGCAAGTTTCATGTAGCCCAGAGTCACACAGAAGTTATAGACTTTAAAATGCCCACCTCCTCCCTTTAGTTGAATTTGAAGAATAATTCATCAATGTAATCATGTTTATTTTATTTTATTTTATTTTATTGAGAAACCAATATCAATGAGACAGCTTCAAAGCTGTCTTTGAAATAGGACATTTTCAGTAATTAATACATTGTACATTGTTATCTTCTTAGTGGTTATCATATTTAAGCATCACATACTTTACATATTGAATTATTTACTGAATAAGTTAATGAACTTTCCCACCAAAACAATGTACCCATACATACATATTGAAAATCTACTTCACAGTGCTTTTAAAATCTATTCTAGGCGTGTTTTAAAAGATTCCCAAGAATCATTTATTATTCTGGCTTAAAAAACCCATTAATGAGTATTTACACTCCGAAATAATTCTAATTTTACAATATGCTACAGCTGGAAAAGATTATGGCACAAACACAAAACTCTAAATTTCCCAAATTTACAGGTCCTGGATAAGAAACTGAAAAGGAGTGAGAGAGCTCTTCAGTTTGGGAAACGAAGTGGGCAGAAACCATCATGGAGTGACGGGTGCCAAGTGGTGCCTACCCCATGTGTCGTTAAACCCACGTTTGCTGATGGATTTCTCTCAAATTCAACGAGCTGTTGGGGGTATGAGTGAGATTAACACATGTACCTACATGTAGAAACATGTGCATCTAGTTACAAAAACATAGATTAGGTAAGAGATAGACCCGTGGTGGGGCTGTTTGGGCTTTTTTAGTGCTTGCCAGCAAAGAGCTCACCAATTGCTGTGGTTTTCAGGGGGCACAGTGACTTGGTTTCCAGACATCAAATCCTTCTATACAGTAGTGACATCAAGTACATGAACAGAAATGTTAAGGTAGAATGTTGTGTGTGTGAAATGAAGAAGGAACACTGGAAATTCCATTAAGATGGTCTTTCTTTTTTTTTTTTTTTTGCAGAACCAGAGATTGAACTTAGGCCCTTGCACTTGCCAGGGAAGTACTTATTCCACTGAGCCATCTCCCCGGCCCCTAAGATGGTCTTTTTTTGCTCTCTCTCTCTCTCTCTCTCTCTCTCTCTCTCTCTCTCTCTCTCTCTCTCTCCTCTCTCTCCTCTCTCCTCTCTCCTCTCTCCTCTCTGTCTCTCATGTGTATATGCACATACATGCACAAATGTGCATACACACACACACACACACAGAGCACACCACATGAGGCCCTCAGGCAGTATGCGCTGTAATGGAACACTAACATCAAGCATGAGTTGGTGGCTGCTGTGGGGAGGCAGATGCTCATCCTCCCCCATCTTTGCTCTCTGACAGTTTCTATGTCACATATGCCATCACCAGCCTGACACATGTATGCCAGCCTTCTTAATAACCCAGGGAGGGCTTGGGTCAGAGGTTCCCCTCAAATGACTGACAGCCAGGGCGGCATCATACCTGCAACAGAACCGTCAGCTGGAGTGAGAAGACAAGGCCCCATAGGGAATTCCTTTCCCTCCCAACAAGGAACCTTCACTCAGCACGACCTGCCTTAGAGGAAATTTCCGACAAGGTCCTCTCTTTTCCACCTCAAATCCTGCCTTGAAACAAGCTCTCTCTGCCACCTGCAACTTCTGTAAATCAATTTCCAAACAGAAAGCACTATGCAAAATATGCAGAAGGCAAGATGGGTAAGGAGATGACAAGTTGCCCTGCCCTGCCTCCTGTCATGTGGGGTCTCCTCTTACTTCTCCCACAAAGCTCCAAGAGGTTAAAGGAAGACTTACACTCACAGAATTGTGAGACTGGAGGTGACCTCAGGAAATTATCCAGGCCTGTGTCTGCCATCACCCACAAGCTCAACTCCTCTTGCTGTCTTGGCATATCGAGTTACTATTGCAATGCCAATCACCAACTCTCTCTCTCTGTCTCTCTGTCTCTCTGTCTCTCTCTGTCTCTCTGTCTCTCTCTCTGTCTCTCTCTCTCTGTGTCTCCTGTGTGTGTGTTTCTCTGTCTCTGCCTCTCTCTCTGTCTCTCTCTCTCTCT
>NW_004524641.1:4456289-4472233 GCF_000260255.1 Octodon degus | reverse complement strand
TCTCTCTCTCTCTCTCTCTCTCTCTCTCTCTCTCTCTCTCTCCCTCTTTCTGTGAACACCCCATAACTCTGAATTATATATCATTTGGCATCCATTGCTTATTTTTGGTTTTAGTACACAGAGATTTTTTGACTTAAATCTGTGATCATTTAGTCTATTTTCCAAGCTCTCTACTTGGTCAACACACTGAGTTCTTTATTTTCAATTAAAACTAAGTGGTGTGTGTGCTGATCAGGTTCCTAAATGGATCATGAGTGTTAAACCTCTCTCCGCATTACATGAGCCATCTTGAATCCCACCATTCTAGAAGGAGTGATGAGTTGGTTGATGGAAAAGATCTTCACAAGCAAACTCACAAAGAGCTGAAGAGTCTCCCTGTCATATGCTGATGCTACTGTGTTTGATGGCTCACAGGTCCCACCCAGGGCCTCAGGACGGTCCCACCCTAAGGGAGAGATGTCAGAGCAAAGCGGATGAGTGCCGCAGTTGCAAGAGCCAATGGGCAAGAAGGTTGGCTGGCAATAACAAGGAAAAGTCTTCCCTCTCGGTATTTTTGGAGCTGTAAAAAGAAGGGAAGAAATGCAGATAAGACTTAAGGTGCTAAGCAAAAGAAGCCAAGGCACAAATGCCTGCCACACAATGCATGTTACATTCATATGCCATATTCAGAGTAGGCAAATCCACGGAAACAGGCCCCAGATTTGTGGCTGGCAGGGAATTGGGGAGCAGAGCAGGAGGGAGGTGGCCGCTATGGGTAAAGGTTCTTGTGAAAGTGATAAAACTGTTCTGAAACTACACAGTAGTGCTGGTCATGTGACAGTATGAATTGATTAAACATAATTAATGGTGAATTTTATATTGCATGCATTTTACCACAATTTTTTAAAAGGATATGCCTTATTAAGACAGAGAAAATGCTCTGCTTCTTCTGCTTCCAGGCTTTTATTGCCAGGGAGAAGGGCCTTCTTAGGCCCCTTGGCGTTTATGTTACAGGGACACACTTGCTTAGGTAAAAGAATGATGCAGAAAAGGCTTAAACCTAGTTCTGTCCCCTCTCCCTATGTGAGTCTCAGTACCAACCCTGGAGTGATTATAGCATGTGTGGTTATATCAAGATCTCTCCGTACATCATCAATGTTATTTTGGGGTTTTTTGTTGTTGTTGCTATTTTTGTTTGTTTGTTTGTTTGTTTTGTCTTGTTTTTGTACCGAGGATCAAATTCAGGACCTTGCACTTGCTAAGCGGACGTTTGTGCCCTGAGCTCTCTCCCCAGCCACACATCTTCTTTTAAAGTCCTCGCAAGCCGACCCAGCAAAAGCCATTCCCTCTTCTGATTTCCAGGTGAGAGGCAGGCAACATTAGGGTATGAGTGTCTTAGATGTAGTCCAGGCTGACCTTAAACGGACTACATGACCCTGCTGGCCTCAAATTCATAGTGCTCCTCCTGCCTCGGCCTTCTGACTGCTGGGATTGCAGGCATGTGCTAGAAGCCTGAAGCCCAAAAGAATTGACTGACCTGCTCAAAATCACAGAGGCAGAAGCAAACAGTTAAGACTCTAGAGCTCTAGCTTCTCCTTGTCTAAAATGGGAAGGAAAAAAATAAAATGGGAAGGATTCCAACTACTCAGCAAAATGGTCACTGGGGTTAGAGAAGAGCAACGGAATATCACCAACATCGGTGAACCCCCTAAACCGCCATGAAGCAGCACCGTATGAAGTGAAAGAGTTCTAGTGAATGGGCCGGCCAGACAGATCAGTGGACTAAAGCGCCTGCTTGGGCAGAGCACAGCCGCTGTGCTATCCCCGCCCCAAGGGCGCACGGAGACAGTGGAGGCTGAGACGGGGCGTGGGGGCGCACCCATGTAATCTGAGCACTTGGGAGGCTGAAAACGAAAATCACTGCGAATCTGATCTATGTATTGAGACCTTGTAGACCCTGTACTAAATACAATTAAAAAAAAATTTTAAATTTTTTTTTTAAAAAAAAGCATTCTGGTGAAGAGGGAGGTTCCAGGCCAGTAAGCAGTGGGGTCAGGTGTGGGATCCCACCTGATCAGCTTTCAATCACACCATGTTCAGGACGCACTTAGAACAGTGAACTAACGATCAGTACACACAAAACTAAGTACATCAGGAAAGAATGCAGTGGAGGTCTGGGCAGAAGCAGCCACCTTCGGGGGGTACAGGACTCCAAACCACAATGGGAGCACAGTGGACTCTCCTCTAGTCCTGGCAGGGTTACTCACTTTAGAGTTCTGGAGAAACAGTGACCCCCCACCCCACAGTAGGACAGAGCCTGCCACAATGCTAATGATATGACAACCGTACCGTTAGTTGTACACATACCGCAACCAGGCATCGGACAGAATGTGCCACATGTTTTCTCAAACACCTACAAATAAAATATGGAGTACAAATTTCACGGTCCCCATTTACTGATGATCAAATCAGAGCCCGGGATCACACCATTAATAAAAGGCAGAGCTGGGATTCAAACCTAGTCCTGCATGAGTACAAAATCCTGGCTCTTGACTAATATGTTACTTCCCACGAGGGAGATTACTAGGTGTTTATTAGTTGTCGTGGCTACTTCTGGTATTAATAGAAGTGGGTGCAATAAATGTCAGTATCTCTACACAAACTAATAACATTTGCCAAGGACAAAAGAATGAGGCGAAGGAGCCGACATCTCTCCCTGGCGGAATACAAAGCTAAAGTTCCTCTGGGATGCAAGATCCTACTCAAAGCAGCCCACTGCCAAAAACAAGCGCTGGAGCCCATCTTAGTCCGAAAGGTGCTAAAGGGGACTTGGGCCTTCTCCCTTGCTGATAGATGTTCCGGTATTCACTTAAGGTCAAAGTGTAAAATATATATTTAATATATATTTTTCTTTTAATATATATATAATATATAATTTTAAAAATAAAAACAAAAATAACAGCAAAAACAAATAGCCAAAACAAAGACAGAGGCAGAGTAACATACAATACATATGATATAGATTTCAAAGCAAGAATAACTAATTAACAATGGCTGTTATATATTTTTATCATCAAATCTGTTGCTCAGATTAACAGTTATAGGTGTGTGAGACTGGACAAATAATTGGACATTAATGCTTGTTTTCAGTAAACCTTATTTTTTTCTTGTCCTTTTTACATGTCTGTTTTAAATTTATTTTAAAGAGAGTATAATCATAATTGATAAGACATTAGAAATGGTACACATTTAGAAGAACAATATGAGAGGTATTCAACCATGCTTTTTGCATTGCACATTGTCATCTTCTCTGTAGTTGCTCAAATTATAGATATTAGCATATAGAGTTAGTCAAAGTGAAAACTTTAAACATTAACTGCTATTTTTAAAGAATTGATGGAACTAGTAGTACAATCATCTCCGCTATCCTGCATATATACTTGCATGATTTCCCCCTTCTTTTTTTCCTGTCTTTTTTGCTTTCCCTCACCTTCATTGTTTATTCCTTATGTTCAGTTTATTTCCATTTTACTATATCTATTATTCCTTTCAGATTTTATTTATTCTTTCAGTTTTTTTATTGTTAGGAGGTTTTCAGTTTTCTTAGACATATTTTTCTACGTGGACCTGGTTCCAACTGGCTAGAGAGAGAACTTCTTCCATTCATAGACCATAGTGGTGTTCTTTATTTAGCAGTAAGACTAAACATAATTGGTTTGGGGTGGGTTTAGTGTTCTTTTTCTTTCTTTTTTTTTTTGTTTTGTTTTGTTTTGTTTTGTTTTGTTTTGTTTTGTTTTGTTTTAGAGGCAGGGTCTTGTTATGCAGTTCAGGCTGACACTGAGCTCACTTTGTATCGCTGGCTGGTCTTGAACTCTCAGTGATCCTCCTACCTCAGTCTTCTGAGTGCTGGAATTACAGGCCGGCACTACTACACCTGACTGCACAATTGGTTATATAAGGAATATGGCTCTTAAAAACTATGCAGGTCATTCTTAGTACGTACATAAAATAAACTCCACAGACTTTACTAGTCTCATATCAGTGATAGACAGCAGAGAATAATCAAACTTTCTCACCAGAGTCACTGTTTGGCCAGAACACCAGCATCAGCTTGTCTGGGAATTCTGCGATGAGAAAAGCGTGTGTGACCAAATGTCCTTCTGGGATTCATTAAGGATTTACTTATGTGAAAATTATATAACACCATGGATATTTGGGTGGCACAGCTGACTGATGGGTACGCTAATGCATTTTATGGATTCTAAGATGTATCCTTTTGTTGTCATTGTTGTTGTTGTTGTTGCTGCTGCTGCTGCTATTGCACATGAAATCTAGATGTGTTCTACTGTCACCATCAGGCAGGTCACAGTGCTGCCAGAGCTGGCTCTTTCTCCTCACATGAGAACATCACAAGTCCCAGCATGGAAACTTGCAGAATCTCCAGGTATGGTAGTGCATGCCAATAATGGGAGGCTGAGGCAGGAGAATCACTGTGAGTTTAAGGCCAACCTAGGCTACAAAGTGAATTGAAGGCTCAGCCTGAACCACATAATGAGAACTTGTCTCAAAAAAAAAAAAAAAAATGTAGAATGAATGTCAGTTACAAAGAAGAAATTCCAAGATACATTGAAGTCATTCTTTAAGAAACATTGTATCACCAAGATTCTTGATGGCCCAGAAGGAAATATTATGTAGAAAAATATGGTTATACCCAGCTCTGAGTTGAATAGTAATTCTTCAGAGTTGGAATCCAGCTAGAAACTTTTAAGAATACCTTAGCCAACTTCTTTTATTTACATGACATCTGAGTGTATATATAATAGTTATGTCTGCTTTTTAAAAGCTTAATCATCTAAGTAAGATCAGCTCTTTGAAGAACTATTGCATAAAAGAAACAAGTTATCACTTACAACTAGACAACACTGTGACATAGTGTATTTGACAGCAACTCACCTTTCTTTGTACGAAACAATTGTACATCTCTAATGAGAAGCTATTAGAGTCTATGCAATGCAGTTTAGGTAACAAATATACCATGATGCAGTGAGTTTGCAAAAATAAAGTAACCAAAATCTTACTTAATAGAAGATAATAATAAAATATTCCCAGGGCTGGCCAAATAGCTCAGCAATTAAAGCGCCTGCTTAGGCAGATACAGGGGCTAGGAGTTTGATCCCGGGATCTGCCAAGATAGCAATTCAGACGGGGCGTGGTGGCACACACCTTTAATCCCAGCACTTGGGAGGCTGTAAACAGGCAGATCACTATGACTTTGATCTGGCAGTGAGACCCTGAACACCCTGTAGACCCTTCCCTAAAATAAAAAAAAAAGTTCCCCACTCTAAAAATACCAGAATTTAAAACACATAGTGACATTTTTGTTTCAGATAACATATACTTTATCTGAAGAGGTAACAGCTTTAAAAAATGAATTATCTTGTCATTTTGCAAACTCTAAACTTTCATACTGAGGAATTAAGAACACTCTTAAAATCCTCAAAAAAGGAAAACAATAATTCAAAGCATTAATCATTTAAACTTAAACAGAAATTGTGCCTCTTTCTACTCCTTTGATTTTTATGTGTAAAATAGAAATCTAAGCCACCTATGGCACTGAGTTGTTATGAGAATTGAATATCTGACACATATAAAATGTTTAATAAAAAGATCCATATGCTAGGAACTAAATAATTTGTAAATGTACTATTCTGATCCCTATCTTTATGATTCTTTTACATTCTGGCTCAGTGCTTAGCAAATATTTGTGGAGTAAAAATGTTAAAAACAAAAGACTGAAGACTCATATTTCCATCATTTAAAAAATTTTATTCCTGGAATTAATTATTTGAAAGTGTTATTTTAAAACATACGTTATACCTTCCTAATTCAACTTAAACAGAGAGACACTTTTCAAAGGTTTTAAGCAGGAATAGAGACAAAACAAGTAATTTCAATACTTTGACCCTGTAGCCCTAAAAGACCTAATGGTTCGGAGCAATGAACGAAAAGACAGCCTGAGGGATTTTCTTGATATTGGGGTGCAGTAGGATTGGAGTAGAAGGAAGGAGAAAGAAAAGGAGGAAACTGCAGTGAGTTATGGTCTACAAGTCAATTTGAATCCTTAAAGAAACAGATTCTGTCCCCCTAGATACACACACACACACACACACACACACACACACACACACACACTGTTTTTTTAAGGTCTTGAAAATGGTCAGTCAAATGGGTCTTAAATGTCAGCCCTCTGGTGGGGAAGGGGAAAGGCGTTGCACAGATCTCTCTTCTGTTTGGTTCAGGCAAAATGTATAAGAAAACAGGCTCAAAATAAGAAATAATGTAACTGTACTTCTCCCTTCTCCAAAAGTTTTATAAAAATCTTTGTCTTACATTAAAATGAGACATCCTAAGAGGTGGGTGTGGATTTTAGAATCTTATAACCAAGTTTTTTTCTTAAATCCTAACAATAAAGTATATTTGATACACACTCATTCATAAGTGTTGTTGTTTTGTATGGGGGAGCACTTTTTGCAAATATTCTACATTTACATTTCAAACATGGCTTTAAAAAAGACCTACCGGACACTAAATCACAGATAGAAACCCATAGCTTCTTAAGAAGGCCACAAGGTCAAATGAAGGGCAGTGGGCCCGAAGTCTGGAAGCCTACATCTTCCTCCAGCCATGTGTCCAGCCAGTTGGGTGGCCCTGATCCAGTCCCTTTGACCTGTCTGGATCTTAGTTTCTTCATTTGAATTGAAGGATCTCTAAGTCCTTCCAAACACCAACAGCCTTTGACTATAATGTAGATTTTGCCCGAGGTGACCTTAACGTTGATGGCAAGTATAGGGAACAGCATTTATGATTCCTATCATGTTACTACCTTAACTCTGATACTCTGCTTTGCCTCTTTTTAGACTTCAAAGCATACAACAGTCTTTCATTAGTGTGCATGTGAGCAAGAGCACACACACACACACACACACACACACACGCACACATGCACACACGAATTTCAAGGAATGAATAACAAAAAATCATGCTGTGAGAATTACAGATAGTGTTCCGTGTAGCGTGTTGAGCATAGTCCTTTTCCTGTGCTAATTATGAAACAGCAAATGGAGAAATCTCATGTTCCTCTCATGTCTGCTGGGCCAACATTACCTTTCCTTCAAGGGTCAGTAAGGTTTTCATGCAAAACCTTTCCCCTCCATCCTCTGTTGACCAGAAGACAGTGACCCCCTTATGATCCTCAACAACACAATCCCCCCCAAAAAAGGTGCACTTTAATCCTTAGCCTGAAACACAGCCCATTTAGAAGGACACTGGTCACTGGGGTATTGTTAGTGCCTTGAAATGGCCAAGAGGGATTGCTGACTCTGCGAATAGCACGAGAAAGGCAGGAATTCTATTTGAATTACTAACATAACAGATGTTTGCTAGGATCCGCTGTGCAGTCTGCATACAGTTATGCTAATTTGGCAGCCCTTCTCTTCCAGTTAGCTCTGAGCCATTAGAGCACGCAGCTAGTAGGTCCTTCTGTCTAACTAATAATTGCCTATTATTGATATTAATTAACATTTTTTGCACCTTTCCTCAGTTTTGACCTAGTATCTGTTGGTAGCCTAATCACTGTGGCCTATTAAAAGTCAAAATACAGGGGCCTAATAGTAGTCATGAGCCATTTATCAAAAAGCAAACAAGGCCAATTAAACAGGCAGCCAGACAGTTGTCTTGATTTGCCGCTGACTGTTTCTTGATCACTATTATAAATTGCTAATAGGGCAGAAAGAGCTAAGCGGGAGCATCTGGGGGGGCTGGTGATTGCTCACTCCCCGCCTGGTGACAGGTGAGAGGGAAGCCAGTGATGGTCTTATTGATGCGAACTGCCCATCAGTTGGTAGTTATTGTTAAAGTTCATGATGCTACAGCTGATCCCGTCCTGCTGAGAGTCCATCAAATTAATTAGAGCTAGAAATTCTTCTTTATTATTTTAGAGCACGGGTACAGAAAGAAGTCCTATGATTTGGATCCAAAGGCAATGAGGGGAAAAAAAATTCTTCATGTAGTACAGTGTGGAAAAAAAATCAGATATTGCTTCTTCCATTATTTATAATAAGGGCTGCGGCTAAAGGTTTTTATAGGCACAGATCAAGAGATCATAATAGAAGCATATTGACAGATTTTTTTTCTGCAATACTCCAAGGAACTGGCTGTAGCAGGAAAATATATCAAAACCTTATCATCAGAGCTGAGATCTTCTGTGAAAAATCAATAAAGAGTTATACATGGTTTGAGTTTAAACAGTTCTCTGTAGTCATTTAAACATAGTGCATCTGTACAGCTTTTTACCTCTGGAGACCAAGGTAACCTAGCAACTGCAGGGCTTAAACCGATTAACTACAAATGAAGTACTGTACGCCTATCAAAGCAATTGTTCATCGTTGCCTTTGTTGCAAAGACTAAGCTAATTGAACATGATACAGTATGAAGATAATTAACACCCATGAGTTTGTTAATTGCCTGTTAGCATTACAACACAGTCTCTTGGTTTCTTTTTAACTGTCTCCTTTGTAGCCTCTTACTTCCCTTAAAATGGTGCAGGACCTGTTTAACTGGCAATGATATCTTGGAGTTTATTAACCCTTTTCAAATTGGCTTTAAAAAAAAAACAAAAAGCTCTGTCTTAATGAAGCATATTGCATGTGCTTGTTAAATTCAAGCTCCCACTTTGTCTATTTTTCCCAAGATTAGGAATTTGTTTTACAGATACTGTACAAACTATGTTTATTTCTGTGCTAATTTATTTCAACCAATTTAGTCATTATAAATGCTCTCAGAGAAAAAAAAAACAGAAAGCAACTTTAGTGGTTCCCTTTATTACTCAGCTGCTCTGCTTTAGAGAGTGAGCGATAAACGTCTTTGAGCGTTGGAATATTAATTGAAGGCAGCATCTGGTCAGCAGCTGACCGGCTCTTGTCCTGCTCCAACCAAGCAGGCAAGAGAGAACCTTCACTGCTTCTGTTGGCCAGGCTGGCATTTTCCCTCAGAGCTGTGGACTAAATGAACCCCCATTTTATCTCTGCTGGATCACTGCATGGATGCCAGAAAATCAATTGGGCAGGAAAATCTGTTAATCGAAAGTGAATTCAATCTGAGGAATCATTTAAAATAAAAATTTCAATCATCACCTTTTTGGAAAAGCACTTTTTCCCCCCTCAGGTCTGCATGTGTGCATCTTGACAATACCTCGGAAGGCCCTATCACAAGAGGAATTCAGGGTCAACAGAATTGTCTAGCAAAGAACAGTTCGCTTTTGAGGGGAAAAATAGGTTGGCTGATTACAAGCTTAAGAGGAAATGGAAAACCCCAAGTCTGTGTGGTCAGAAACAATTAATGCCCTCTGGCCCAGGATGTGTTGGACACCAGCGTCAGACTTTTCTCCTGTGGAGAGGAGACACCTTGGCTCTGTTACAATTGTTTAACTTGGGTTTTCCTAGATGGTCCTCTGTGTTTGTGATTACCATGTCACAGTTAATACTTGCTGGTAAGCCACTCCCAGGGGGGCCAGTTCTAGTGCCCAATTACAAGTTCTATCATCAATCATAAGTATTATTTATTCAATGAAATGAATTGCTAATTAATAACTGATGAGCATTATGGCCTTGAAGACTATAATGCTATTAATTATCGTTGGCATGAAAGAGGTCTACCTGGCACATTTTCACCACAATTAGCCCCAGAAGCTTTCGTGCAATATGTCTGTTAAGATAACCCAAGAAAAGCCTGGACTTCCTTGCTCTCCTGCATGAGGATTAGCAAACCCAGCAGTGTCTCTTGCTAGGACAGCATCAAACCAACCCCAGGGTGACAACAAGAAAACCCCTGCAGAAGCCCGCAGCTCCAAAACCGGCCATGCTCCCAGCCCTGCTCCTGCTGAAAATGCTGCAGAGAAGAGCTCAGCCTGCTCACAGTTGGAATGTGGCTGTGGCTTTTTTTAGACCTGGTTGTCACCCAGTTTATGCTTTGGGTGCAGGCACATGGCAGCTGAATCACTTAAGCAGGCAGCTGGTGGGTCACAACTGCTCACGTTCACCCACCGTCAGGTGGGAAGACATTGCTTTCACCTTGAGGACCTTTTGGTCAGAGACTTAAAGAGGAGAAGCTGAGACATGCCCTCTTGCCCATTGCTGGGAAAGGAAAAAACAGTTATTCTGAGGAATGTTACACATAAAAAGTATAAAAATGCTATGAAGTTCTTTGAAAACATAACAAATCTACTCCCTGTTCTCTGTGTAGATAGTCTTCAAGCCTAATGCCCTGTATGTGACAGGGGGTGAGTGACAAAACATAGCAAGTACTTCTAAAAGTCACATGAAATATATATATATATATATATATATATATATATATATATGAACTTTGGATAATTCTGCAGTTTAGACAATCATATTATACTTAGTGTAAGATGGATTTCAGAGAAATAAGCTATGTGCATTGATCTGATTAAATGCAGAATTGGAAAAGCCTTCTTTCTTTTTGTGTTTGGTAGGCAAAACAGGAACCCTTTCATTATTTCAGTTCGGAATGCTGGAGGGTGCAAGTCATGCAAATGTCTTCCCTGAGCATTCTGCCAAGCTGCACAGAGCCCGGCCTCCTTTGTGTGGTGTGCACGGGTCCTGGGCGAGAGAGCGAAAAGAGAGAGAAAAAAGGAGAGAAGAACAGGTACACCTCCCCCGACATGGCACCATTATTGCTGAAGTTATTTTTAGCTTTACAAGATCAACAGTTGGAAAGGTTGGTGGGATGAAGGCAAAGTTCATGAGGCAGCGAAACCGGGCAAGAAGCTCTCCAAGTTTCCCTCATGTTACTCCTCTGCATGGATACTGATGAGTGAGGCTACCCCGGGGGGGGGGGGGAACACTGCTGGAGAAGGGGGAACATGGCGGCAAATGTACCTGTTTGCCACAGTTGGGGCTGCATGGCACAGAGTGGCCACTTGGCTGATGTAGTAGTGGAAGGAGCAAGGAAAAGTATAAGGAAGGAAGAGGAAGAGCTAGGTAGAATTCCCTGGGGGTGGGAAAGTAAGAAGTGAGAGTGGGCAGGGAAGAAACCTGGGACACTAAAGCTGCCTCCACCACACTGTACATTCATAGGCTTAAACAAAACAGTTCATCTAGCTGAGCCTCAGTTTCCCATTTTATAAAATGGGAGTATTCGTATGTATCCTTCTTACTTTGTAGATGGTAGGAAATTATGTGTTTGAGGCTTTAGTTTTGAAAGTGTTTTGAAAGGGACACTTACATAGAGATGTAAGATTTCTAGTAGCTTTGTTTCCTTGCCACTAATCCATATCCTGAGCTAGTTACTTCAAACAAAGTGGCCAGGACAGAAAGTGTATACAACAGGCTCCAAGTCTGAGAACTACAGTATAGGTGAGCAGTTGAGTGAGAGAAGGGAAGCTTTCAGGAGCATTTAAGCACAGACACCCGAGTCACAAATACCCACTCCTAGTGATCTCAGCTGAGGTTACTCTGATACAAGTAAATCTCCGATTTATGAATGAGTTCAATCCAGATAGAACATCCACAGGTTGGATTTATTCATAAGTCCAACAAAATGAATCTTAAACACTTTTGACACAAGTATATAATGGATAGTGTAAAAATACAAACACACATAAATACTCTAAGTGAATTTTTTTATTTTTAAAGTACCTTAAAATGGTGGTAATGTACAGTACAACTGTAGATAAACTATTTCGACTTTTACAGTGACTATTTTCACTTTCATTTCCATGGTTATTTTATACTTCTTAGCAGTCCCCTCCACATCACCATTGCTTTTACTCTTGCTTCCAGACATCCTGGCTCTAACTGAACCCTGTACTACTGTCCCAATGGCACTGTACACAAGCACACAGAAACACAACTATAACAAAATCCAGCAGTTGCCTCTGCTACTTCCATTATTCGTTCACATTCATAATGTGAGGCCCATTCCTATCTGTGAAAGTTTGTGACTCAAATGTTCATAAGCCAGGAACTTGCTGCAGATAACTAAAACCTTAGTATGTATGATAATTGCACAGGTTATTCTAGGTGGATCTGGTGGAGCCTAGAAATCGACATTTCAACCAGCATCTCTGGTTCCTCTAAGACAAGGAGTCCACAACTACAAAAGAAGCCCAGTGCCAACTCCCAGAAGAGATTACACTACAACATGGGTTTGTCAGTTCCCTGGGTGGTGGGGAAACATACTGAATCAGGTGGGAAAAGAAAGAAGGAGTAGGGTCTTGGTCTAAGTTTTCAGTGGGACCAGACTTGATTCCAGAAATTGTCTGCTCCTACTATTTGAGTGCAGCACCTTTAAGTTCCTTTCGTAGCTCAGTTGGTCAAGGAAGCACAGATAGCACTCCTAATTCCTCTTGGGAAAGGAATGAAATATTCTCAATCAGCTTCTAAACATGAAGATACACACATTTCTCTTCCTCTGATATAAAAATGTTCCTATATCTATGCCCACAAAAAAACTTAAGACTAACCTTCTGCACCCTTCCTTAGAAGACTTAATTCTCATTTCTCTCACATATTAAGCAATGGGTGTAGATCATATGGGTCAACTGGAATGTTTAGTGTGGGGTTTCAACATCAAGGTAAATCCCAATACATTATAGAGGCTGTAAACTGCCTACATCTCTGGAGAAAGGACTTCCTGATTTCCAAATCAAACTCAATCTATATCAAGTCTTGTGCTTCAAAATCAGCTACTGGAGGGCTGGCCCAATAGCTCAGAGAAGCAGGAGCCTGATCCCTGCCCTGCCGTGCTGGCCCCACCCCCACGGCGTACTGAGATAGGGAGTGAGACTGTTGCACACCTGTAATCCCAGCACTTAGGAGGCTGAAAAACAGGAAGGATCACTACAGATCTGATCTGTGTCATGAGATCTTGAAGGCCCTGTACTAAATACATTTTAAAAAAAAAAAACAACTACTGGAAACTTCTCAAAGTAGAAGCTTATTAAGAACAAGCCCTTGAGTCCAAAGATGCTCTGTGTTCTTCATCCAAAAAGACAACTGTATGTGTGACAGAGGTTTGACACAGAAGGCTCCATGTATTTGCAGTGTACACTTAGCACTTTGCTTCTTACCACAAAGGAAGTAGAAATGCCTCTCTGAGAGTAGGTCTGGATTCTTGAAGTGTGGAAGAAGACATTCTTGAGTCACTGTTTCCTCCTGATCTCTCTTTTGCTTCTCCCTCAACAGAAAATCGTTTATTATTTGTGGAGAAATGAGCCCTTCAGATTAAGTATTTCATTCAGTATCTAACACATCAGTATTTCCCAAATGGTAATCAGTAGTTGGGCTATTAAGAGCTATTCATAGGTTCAGTTCTGCATCCATGAGTTCAGGGATTACTGGAGGACTTCTCCGAGTTTGCATGACACTCCAGGAGCATCTGCAGCCACTAGCACTTCCCAAATCTCTTTAATGTCAGAGTCTTTAGTGAGAGCCTGAACAGGGAGGAGATTGGGGTCTACAGGGTCTCACTACACAGATCGGACTTATAGTGATCCTTCCTGATTTTCAGCCTCCCAAATGCTGAGGTGTTCAATGAAAAACACCTGAGGAAGTTCTGCCTTGTAGGAAATATGCATGCTAGCTTCTAATTCCTTCAACAATCCAGGAAAACCAATATTGTCATTATTATCATTTTACAAAAATGAAAATGGAGGCTCAGGAAACTGTATCTCCAACAGTCTGATGGACTAGAGGCTCTGACCAACTCTTCTGTGAAGCCAGCTACAAAAAGCTAGCTCTGATATAAAACACATTGTTGAAGTTCATCAATGAGTTGGCAAATAAACAATCTTCAGAGGCCAAAAGCTAAGTAGGAGTAAGAAATCCAAAAGGTAAACAGAAGCTGACTTTCAGCAGTGTGTACCTCAGCAGACTTTCCAAGTATTTGCCAAAATTGACAAACTTAAAAATTTGGTTTCAGAGTCCAACTGCAGCAGAGTAAGTGAGGTGGAAAGAAAGCCAAAATCCGAAGCTTACTGTCTGCTTTGGAATTTGACAACCTGTGTGGTCCCAAAACACTTCACACCTGGAACTGCTCTAAAGTGCCCCAGGGCTGGCAGTGACCCACACTCTGGCTGACACAAGTGCAAGTTCTCCAGAGGAGCACACTGTTAATCCAATCTCTAATTCCCTGGGAAAAGTTCCTGCAACTGAGTGTTCACCTTCAAAAATAATTTTTTAAATAAAATTTAAAATTTCCCTAAAGCAAGAGACAGCAGAATCCAACCCAGAATAAGTTCAGATACTGAAATTGTTAGACACAAAATGTAAAACATATGTTTCATATGTTGAAAGAAAATTTAGAAGAATTGAAAATGAATAAGAAACAAAAACTATCAAAAATTAGACTTGGTAAAACAACACAAAAAACTTTAAGAAATACAAAACACAGTAAGTGAAATTAAAAACCCAATGGTATCCTTAACAGATTATCCTAAGTAGAATCAGTTGGAAGATAGATTTAAAGAAGTTATTCTACGTGTATCACAGAGAATGAGACAAAAAATGCAAAAGTGTTTTAGAAAAGTCTAGGGTAGGATGAAGTTTACATGCATTTAAACCAATGTCTGGGGACAACAGAGTAAACATATTTAAAAGAGGTAATGGTTTGCAGATTTTTAAATTGATGAAAGACACCAATCTACAAATTCAGAAAGTGCATTGACTCTCAAGTCAAGAAAATAAAAATAAATCTTCCCTAAGACACGCTACAATGTATTTGCAAAATGTCAAGATAAAATGATCTGACCAGCAGGCAAGGGCAAACTTCCCAGGAGTGACATTTCATTTGACAGCTTAGTTTACAATAACAAAAATAGAAATCAGAAAATAATAGAGTGGTGTCTTCAATGAGCTGAAAGAAAATAATCACCAATCTAGAATTCTAGGCTTACTAAAATTATCTTTCATAACAAAGGAAAACCACGACTTTAACTCAACAAACTCTGGCTAGAGGAATTCTAAGGCAGTTGATCCCAGAGGCAAAAAGGAAATACTAGCAAATAAAACATAAAATATGTGGGTAAGTCTGAAAAACTGATCATGGATGCTCAGTATAAATGACATTCCCTGAGAAATTAGTCTGAGTTTTAGATTTGCATCCAGCAGGTGTTTGGGAGAGCACTGTAGGCAGCAATAACTATTTGGGAATATAGGAAGTAGAAATGGCAGAGAAAGAAGTCAAATTAGGATATAGTCATAAAAAAGACATCATCTTCTCTCTCTGGAGCTGGAATGGACATCAGAGTTGGCCCATTTTTAGGGTAGAGGACCTTTATTCCCCAAATACACATACTGACCAAGCTTAAATATGAGCTGCCGCTGGGGAGGTGGCAGCCTCTGGATGAGGCCATTCTCTTCCAGTGAGGACAGTTCTTCACTGGGCATCAGCTGAGAGCCACCAACACTGCCAGCATCCAGAAGGATTGTCTCTGTCCTGAAAAGGGAATGAGCAGTGTATACAGCACCTACCACTGCAGGGTTCAAAACAAAAATATAATAAAATAGTAGACAAGTCAGGAAAGGTGTTTGGACTTAAAACATCCTGACGTTCTTATATCGCCTGAGAAAAAAGCAAAAATATTCATCAACTTCAGTTATTTTTAGCTGAGGTTTTTTAAAAGCAGTATAAAAATAGCATCTATTGATTACCAAGGATGCAATAAACCATTAGGTACTAAGAAGGAAATAATAATCTTTAAAAAGACAATATTAGAGAATTTTTTAAACTGATGAAAGATACCAATCCACAAATTCAGAAAGCTCAACAAATCTTAATTTCACAAAATAAAAGCAAATCTTCCCTTGGCTCAACAAAGGTTAAAAGTAAAAAGTTGTGGAAAAGACCTGCCAGGCAAATTAAACACAACCACCAACAACAAAAAC